>NC_090328.1:603837-766695 GCF_035084215.1 Heptranchias perlo
CCAATCCCCACACGCACTTCACCTCCTCCCAATCCCCACACGCACTTCACCTCCTCCCATTCCCCACACGCACTTCACCTCCTCCCGTTCCCCACACACACATCACCTCCTCACGTTCCCCACACCCACTTCACCTCCTCCCATTCCCCACACGCACATCACCTCCTCCCATTCCCCACAAACACTTCACCTCCTCCCATTCCCCACACGCACTTCACCTCCTCCCATTCCCCACACTTCACCTCCTCCCATTCCCCACACTTCACCTCCTCCCGTTCCCCACACACACTTCACCTCCTCCCATTCCCCAC
Source organism: Heptranchias perlo (assembly GCF_035084215.1). Lineage (NCBI taxonomy): Eukaryota > Metazoa > Chordata > Chondrichthyes > Hexanchiformes > Hexanchidae > Heptranchias > Heptranchias perlo. The sequence goes on from NC_090328.1 coordinate 604,149, forward strand.
ACGCACATCACCTCCTCCCGTTCCCCACACGCACTTCACCTCCTCCCGTTCCCCACACTTCACCTCCTCCCGTTCCCCACACTTCACCTCCTCCCATTCCCCACACGCACTTCACCTCCTCCCGTTCCCCACACACACTTCACCTCCTCCCATTCCCCACACACACTTCACCTCCTCCCGTTCCCCACACTTCACCTCCTCCCATTCCCCACACACACTTCACCTCCTCCCGTTCCCCACACTTCACCTCCTCCCGTTCCCCACACGCACTTCACCTCCTCCCGTTCCCCACACTTCACCTCCTCCCGTTCCCCACACTTCACCTCCTCCCATTCCCCACACGCACATCACCTCCTCCCATTCCCCACACGCACATCACCTCCTCCCGTTCCCCACACACACTTCACCTCCTCCCAATCCCCACACTTCACCTCCTCCCATTCCCCACACGCACTTCACCTCCTCCCATTCCCCACACGCACTTCACCTCCTCCCATTCCCCACACGCACTTCACCTCCTCCCATTCCCCACACGCACTTCACCTCCTCCCATTCCCCACACGCACTTCACCTCCTCCCATTCCCCACACGCACTTCACCTCCTCCCATTCCCCACACATCACCTCCTCCCATTCCCCACACGCACTTCACCTCCTCCCGTTCCCCACACGCACATCACCTCCTCCCATTCCCCACACATCACCTCCTCCCATTCCCCACACGCACTTCACCTCCTCCCGTTCCCCACACGCACTTCACCTCCTCCCATTCCCCACACTTCACCTCCTCCCATTCCCCACACGCACTTCACCTCCTCCCATTCCCCACACGCACTTCACCTCCTCCCGTTCCCCACACGCACATCACCTCCTCCCATTCCCCACACTTCACCTCCTCCCATTCCCCACACGCACTTCACCTCCTCCCATTCCCCACAAACACTTCACCTCATCCCATTCCCCACACGCAGATCACCTCCTCCCATTCCCCACACGCACTTCACCTCCTCCCAATCCCCACACACACTTCACCTCCTCCCATTCCCCACACACACTTCACCTCCTCCCATTCCCCACACACACTTCACCTCCTCCCATTCCCCACACGCACTTCACCTCCTCCCATTCCCCACACACACATCACCTCCTCCCATTCCCCACACTTCACCTCCTCCCATTCCCCACACTTCACCTCCTCCCGTTCCCCACACACACTTCACCTCCTCCCGTTCCCCACACGCACATCACCTCCTCCCATTCCCCACACGCACATCACCTCCTCCCATTCCCCACACGCACATCACCTCCTCCCGTTCCCCACACGCACATCACCTCCTCCCGTTCCCCACACACACTTCACCTCCTCCCATTCCCCACACTTCACCTCCTCCCGTTCCCCACACTTCACCTCCTCCCATTCCCCACACTTCACCTCCTCCCATTCCCCACACTTCACCTCCTCCCATTCCCCACACTTCACCTTCTCCCATTCCCCACACTTCACCTCCTCCCATTCCCCACAAACACTTCACCTCCTCCCATTCCCCACACGCACATGACCTCCTCCCGTTCCCCACACGCACATCACCTCCTCCCATTCCCCACACGCACTTCACCTCCTCCCATTCCCCACACGCACTTCACCTCCTCCCATTCCCCACAAACACTTCACCTCCTCCCATTCCCCACAAACACTTCACCTCCTCCCGTTCCCCACACTTCACCTCCTCCCGTTCCCCACACTTCACCTCCTCCCGTTCCCCACACTTCACCTCCTCCCGTTCCCCACACGCACTTCACCTCCTCCCATTCCCCACACACACTTCACCTCCTCCCGTTCCCCACACTTCACCTCCTCCCGTTCCCCACACGCACATCACCTCCTCCCATTCCCCACAAACACTTCACCTCCTCCCATTCCCCACACGCACATGACCTCCTCCCGTTCCCCACACGCACATCACCTCCTCCCATTCCCCACACGCACATCACCTCCTCCCATTCCCCACAAACACTTCACCTCCTCCCATTCCCCACACGCACATGACCTCCTCCCGTTCCCCACACGCACATCACCTCCTCCCATTCCCCACACGCACTTCACCTCCTCCCGTTCCCCACACGCACTTCACCTCCTCCCGATCCCCACACGCACTTCACCTCCTCCCATTCCCCACACGCACTTCACCTCCTCCCGTTCCCCACACGCACTTCACCTCCTCCCATTCCCCACACGCACTTCACCTCCTCCCATTCCCCACACGCACTTCACCTCCTCCCATTCCCCACACGCACTTCACCTCCTCCCGTTCCCCACACGCACATCACCTCCTCCCATTCCCCACACGCACTTCACCTCCTCCCATTCCCCACACGCACTTCACCTCCTCCCGTTCCCCACACACACTTCACCTCCTCCCATTCCCCACACGCACATCACCTCCTCCCATTCCCCACACGCACTTCACCTCCTCCCGTTCCCCACACGCACTTCACCTCCTCCCGTTCCCCACACACAGTTCACCTCCTCCCATTCCCCACAAACACTTCACCTCCTCCCATTCCCCACAAACACTTCACCTCCTCCCATTCCCCACACACACTTCACCTCCTCCCGTTCCCCACACGCACTTCACCTCCTCCCGTTCCCCACACGCACTTCACCTCCTCCCGTTCCCCGCACGCACTTCACCTCCTCCCGTTCCCCACACTTCACCTCCTCCCGTTCCCCACACTTCACCTCCTCCCGTTCCCCACACTTCACCTCCTCCCGTTCCCCACAAACACTTCACCTCCTCCCATTCCCCTCACGCACATCACCTCCTCCCGTTCCCCACACGCACATCACCTCCTCCCATTCCCCACACGCACATCACCTCCTCCCATTCCCCACACGCACATCACCTCCTCCCATTCCCCACACGCACTTCACCTCCTCCCATTCCCCACACGCACATCACCTCCTCCCATTCCCCACACACACTTCACCTCCTCCCATTCCCCACACACACTTCACCTCCTCCCATTCCCCACAAACACTTCACCTCCTCCCGTTCCCCACACACACTTCACCTCCTCCCAATCCCCACACGCACTTCACCTCCTCCCATTCCCCACACGCACATCACCTCCTCCCATTCCCCACACACACTTCACCTCCTCCCATTCCCCACACGCACTTCACCTCCTCCCATTCCCCTCACGCACATCACCTCCTCCCGTTCCCCACACGCACTTCACCTCCTCCCATTCCCCACACGCACATCACCTCCTCCCGTTCCCCACACGCACATCACCTCCTCCCATTCCCCACACGCACATCACCTCCTCCCCTTCCCCACACGCACATCACCTCCTCCCATTCCCCACACGCACATCACCTCCTCCCATTCCCCACACGCACTTCACCTCCTCCCATTCCCCACACACACATCACCTCCTCCCATTCCCCACACGGACATCACCTCCTCCCATTCCCCACACGCACATCACCTCCTCCCATTCCCCACACACACATCACCTCCTCCCATTCCCCACACGGACATCACCTCCTCCCATTCCCCACACACACTTCACCTCCTCCCATTCCCCACAAACACTTCACCTCCTCCCGTTCCCCACACGCACTTCACCTCCTCCCATTCCCCACACGCACTTCACCTCCTCCCATTCCCCACACGCACTTCACCTCCTCCCATTCCCCACAAACACTTCACCTCCTCCCGTTCCCCACACGCACTTCACCTCCTCCCATTCCCCACAAACACTTCACCTCCTCCCGTTCCCCACACACACTTCACCTCCTCCCATTCCCCACACGCACATCACCTCCTCCCATTCCCCACACGCACTTCACCTCCTCCCATTCCCCACACACACTTCACCTCCTCCCATTCCCCACACGCACTTCACCTCCTCCCATTCCCCACAAACACTTCACCTCCTCCCGTTCCCCACACGCACATCACCTCCTCCCATTCCCCACACTTCACCTCCTCCCAATCCCCACACTTCACCTCCTCCCATTCCCCACACACACTTCACCTCCTCCCATTCCCCACACTTCACCTCCTCCCAATCCCCACACTTCACCTCCTCCCATTCCCCACACACACATCACCTCCTCCCGTTCCCCACACGCACTTCACCTCCTCCCATTCCCCACACATCACCTCCTCCCATTCCCCACACGCACTTCACCTCCTCCCATTCCCCACACACACTTCACCTCCTCCCATTCCCCACACACACTTCACCTCCTCCCGTTCCCCACACGCACTTCACCTCCTCCCATTCCCCACACTTCACCTCCTCCCATTCCCCACACGCACATCACCTCCTCCCATTCCCCGCACATCACCTCCTCCCATTCCCCACACTTCACCTCCTCCCATTCCCCACACGCACTTCACCTCCTCCCATTCCCCACAAACACTTCACCTCCTCCCATTCCCCACACGCACTTCACCTCCTCCCATTCCCCACACTTCACCTCCTCCCATTCCCCACACACACTTCACCTCCTCCCATTCCCCACACGCACATCACCTCCTCCCATTCCCCACACATCACCTCCTCCCATTCCCCACACGCACTTCACCTCCTCCCGTTCCCCACACGCACATCACCTCCTCCCATTCCCCACACATCACCTCCTCCCATTCCCCACACGCACTTCACCTCCTCCCGTTCCCCACACGCACATCACCTCCTCCCATTCCCCACACATCACCTCCTCCCATTCCCCACACGCACTTCGCCTCCTCCCGTTCCCCACACGCACATCACCTCCTCCCATTCCCCACACTTCACCTCCTCCCATTCCCCACACGCACATCACCTCCTCCCATTCCCCACACGCACATCACCTCCTCCCATTCCCCACACGCACTTCACCTCCTCCCATTCCCCACACATCACCTCCTCCCATTCCCCACACTTCACCTCCTCCCGTTCCCCACACGCACTTCACCTCCTCCCATTCCCCACACGCACATCACCTCCTCCCATTCCCCACACGCACTTCACCTCCTCCCGTTCCCCACACGCACTTCACCTCCTCCCATTCCCCACACGCACTTCACCTCCTCCCGTTCCCCACACGCACTTCACCTCCTCCCGTTCCCCACACGCACTTCACCTCCTCCCATTCCGCACACGCACTTCACCTCCTCCCGTTCCCCACACACACTTCACCTCCTCCCGTTCCCCACACGCACTTCACCTCCTCCCGTTCCCCACACACACATCACCTCCTCCCATTCCCCACACGCACTTCACCTCCTCCCGTTCACCACACACACATCACCTCCTCCCAATCCCCACACTTCACCTCCTCCCATTCCCCACACGCACTTCACCTCCTCCCGTTCCCCACACACACATCACCTCCTCCCAATCCCCACACTTCACCTCCTCCCGTTCCCCACACTTCACCTCCTCCCGTTCCCCACACACACTTCACCTCCTCCCGTTCCCCACACACACTTCACCTCCTCCCGTTCCCCACACTTCACCTCCTCCCGTTCCCCACACACACTTCACCTCCTCCCATTCCCCACACTTCACCTCCTCCCGTTCCCCACACTTCACCTCCTCCCGTTCCCCACACTTCACCTCCTCCCGTTCCCCACACGCACTTCACCTCCTCCCATTCCCCACACGCACTTCACCTCCTCCCATTCCCCACACTTCACCTCCTCCCGTTCCCCACACGCACTTCACCTCCTCCCATTCCCCACACTTCACCTCCTCCCGTTCCCCACACACACTTCACCTCCTCCCGTTCCCCACACACACTTCACCTCCTCCCATTCCCCACACTTCACCTCCTCCCGTTCCCCACACGCACTTCACCTCCTCCCATTCCCCACACTTCACCTCCTCCCATTCCCCACACGCACATCACCTCCTCCCATTCCCCACACGCACTTCACCACCTCCCATTCCCCACACTTCACCTCCTCCCATTCCCCACACTTCACCTCCTCCCGTTCCCCACACGCACTTCACCTCCTCCCATTCCCCACACTTCACCTCCTCCCATTCCCCACACGCACATCACCTCCTCCCATTCCCCACACGCACTTCACCTCCTCCCGTTCCCCACACGCACTTCACCTCCTCCCGTTCCCCACACGCACTTCACCTCCTCCCGTTCCCCACACGCACTTCACCTCCTCCCGTTCCCCACACGCACTTCACCTCCTCCCGTTCCCCACACGCACTTCACCTCCTCCCATTCCCCACACACACTTCACCTCCTCCCATTCCCCACACTTCACCTCCTCCCGTTCCCCACACGCACTTCACCTCCTCCCGTTCCCCACACACACTTCACCTCCTCCCGATCCCCACACACACTTCACCTCCTCCCATTCCCCACACACACTTCACCTCCTCCCATTCCCCACACTTCACCTCCTCCCGTTCCCCACACACACATCACCTCCTCCCAATCCCCACACTTCACCTCCTCCCGTTCCCCACACTTCACCTCCTCCCGTTCCCCACACTTCACCTCCTCCCGTTCCCCACACACACTTCACCTCCTCCCGTTCCCCACACACACTTCACCTCCTCCCGTTCCCCACACACACTTCACCTCCTCCCATTCCCCACACTTCACCTCCTCCCGTTCCCCACACACACATCACCTCCTCCCAATCCCCACACTTCACCTCCTCCCGTTCCCCACACTTCACCTCCTCCCGTTCCCCACACACACTTCACCTCCTCCCGTTCCCCACACGCACTTCACCTCCTCCCGTTCCCCACACTTCACCTCCTCCCGTTCCCCACACGCACTTCACCTCCTCCCGTTCCCCACACTTCACCTCCTCCCGTTCCCCACACTTCACCTCCTCCCGTTCCCCACACTTCACCTCCTCCCGTTCCCCACACTTCACCTCCTCCCGTTCCCCACACTTCACCTCCTCCCGTTCCCCACACGCACTTCACCTCCTCCCATTCCCCACACGCACTTCACCTCCTCCCATTCCCCACACTTCACCTCCTCCCGTTCCCCACACGCACTTCACCTCCTCCCGTTCCCCACACTTCACCTCCTCCCGTTCCCCACACGCACTTCACCTCCTCCCGTTCCCCACACACACTTCACCTCCTCCCGTTCCCCACACACACTTCACCTCCTCCCATTCCCCACACTTCACCTCCTCCCGTTCCCCACACGCACTTCACCTCCTCCCATTCCCCACACTTCACCTCCTCCCATTCCCCACACGCACATCACCTCCTCCCATTCCCCACACGCACTTCACCACCTCCCATTCCCCACACGCACTTCACCTCCTCCCGTTCCCCACACGCACTTCACCTCCTCCCGTTCCCCACACGCACTTCACCTCCTCCCGTTCCCCACACGCACTTCACCTCCTCCCATTCCCCACAAACACTTCACCTCCTCCCATTCCCCACACGCACTTCACCTCCTCCCGTTCCCCACACGCACTTCACCTCCTCCCGTTCCCCACACGCACTTCACCTCCTCCCGTTCCCCACACACACTTCACCTCCTCCCATTCCCCACACACACTTCACCTCCTCCCATTCCCCACACTTCACCTCCTCCCGTTCCCCACACGCACTTCACCTCCTCCCGTTCCCCACACACACTTCACCTCCTCCCGATCCCCACACACACTTCACCTCCTCCCATTCCCCACACACACTTCACCTCCTCCCATTCCCCACACTTCACCTCCTCCCGTTCCCCACACGCACTTCACCTCCTCCCATTCCCCACACGCACTTCACCTCCTCCCATTCCCCACACGCACTTCACCTCCTCCCGATCCCCACACACACTTCACCTCCTCCCGTTCCCCACACACACTTCACCTCCTCCCATTCCCCACACACACTTCACCTCCTCCCATTCCCCACACGCACTTCACCTCCTCCCATTCCCCACACGCACTTCACCTCCTCCCGATCCCCACACACACTTCACCTCCTCCCATTCCCCACACGCACTTCACCTCCTCCCATTCCCCACACGCACTTCACCTCCTCCCGATCCCCACACACACTTCACCTCCTCCCATTCCCCACACACACTTCACCTCCTCCCATTCCCCACACACACTTCACCTCCTCCCATTCCCCACACACACTTCACCTCCTCCCATTCCCCACACGCACATCACCTCCTCCCATTCCCCACACGCACTTCACCTCCTCCCGTTGGCCACACGCACTTCACCTCCTCCCATTCCCCACACTTCACCTCCTCCCATTCCCCACACTTCACCTCCTCCCAATCCCCACACTTCACCTCCTCCCATTCCCCACACGCTCTTCACCTCCTCGCAATCCCCACACGCACTTCACCTCCTCCCATTCCCCACACGCACTTCACCTCCTCCCAATCCCCACACTTCACCTCCTCCCATTCCCCACACGCACTTCACCTCCTACCAATCCCCACACTTCACCTCCTCCCATTCCCCACACGCACTTCACCTCCTCCCATTCCCCACACACACTTCACCTCCTCCCATTCCCCACACGCACATCACCTCCTCCCATTCCCCACACGCACTTCACCTCCTCCCGTTCCCCACACGCACTTCACCTCCTCCCATTCCCCACACGCACTTCACCTCCTCCCATTCCCCTCACGCACATCACCTCCTCCCGTTCCCCACACGCACTTCACCTCCTCCCATTCCCCACACGCACATCACCTCCTCCCGTTCCCCACACGCACATCACCTCCTCCCGTTCCCCACACGCACTTCACCTCCTCCCATTCCCCACACGCACTTCACCTCCTCCCATTCCCCACACGCACATCACCTCCTCCCATTCCCCACACGCACATCACCTCCTCCCATTCCCCACACGCACTTCACCTCCTCCCATTCCCCACACGCACATCACCTCCTCCCATTCCCCACACACACTTCACCTCCTCCCATTCCCCACACACACTTCACCTCCTCCCATTCCCCACAAACACTTCACCTCCTCCCGTTCCCCACACACACTTCACCTCCTCCCAATCCCCACACACACATCACCTCCTCCCATTCCCCACACGGACATCACCTCCTCCCATTCCCCACACGCACTTCACCTCCTCCCATTCCCCACACGCACTTCACCTCCTCCCATTCCCCACACGCACTTCACCTCCTCCCATTCCCCACAAACACTTCACCTCCTCCCGTTCCCCACACGCACTTCACCTCCTCCCATTCCCCACAAACACTTCACCTCCTCCCGTTCCCCACACACACTTCACCTCCTCCCATTCCCCACACGCACATCACCTCCTCCCATTCCCCACACGCACTTCACCTTCTCCCATTCCCCACACGCACTTCACCTCCTCCCATTCCCCACACACACTTCACCTCCTCCCATTCCCCACACGCACTTCACCTCCTCCCATTCCCCACAAACACTTCACCTCCTCCCGTTCCCCACACGCACATCACCTCCTCCCATTCCCCACACTTCACCTCCTCCCAATCCCCACACTTCACCTCCTCCCATTCCCCACACACACTTCACCTCCTCCCGTTCCCCACACGCACTTCACCTCCTCCCATTCCCCACACATCACCTCCTCCCATTCCCCACACGCACTTCACCTCCTCCCATTCCCCACACACACTTCACCTGCTCCCATTCCCCACACACACTTCACCTCCTCCCGTTCCCCACACGCACTTCACCTCCTCCCATTCCCCACACTTCACCTCCTCCCATTCCCCACACGCACATCACCTCCTCCCATTCCCCGCACATCACCTCCTCCCATTCCCCACACTTCACCTCCTCCCATTCCCCACACGCACTTCACCTCCTCCCATTCCCCACAAACACTTCACCTCCTCCCATTCCCCACACGCACTTCACCTCCTCCCATTCCCCACACTTCACCTCCTCCCATTCCCCACACACACTTCACCTCCTCCCATTCCCCACACGCACATCACCTCCTCCCATTCCCCACACATCACCTCCTCCCATTCCCCACACGCACTTCACCTCCTCCCGTTCCCCACACGCACATCACCTCCTCCCATTCCCCACACATCACCTCCTCCCATTCCCCACACGCACTTCACCTCCTCCCGTTCCCCACACGCACATCACCTCCTCCCATTCCCCACACATCACCTCCTCCCATTCCCCACACGCACTTCGCCTCCTCCCGTTCCCCACACGCACATCACCTCCTCCCATTCCCCACACTTCACCTCCTCCCATTCCCCACACGCACATCACCTCCTCCCATTCCCCACACGCACATCACCTCCTCCCATTCCCCACACGCACTTCACCTCCTCCCATTCCCCACACGCACATCACCTCCTCCCATTCCCCACACATCACCTCCTCCCATTCCCCACACTTCACCTCCTCCCGTTCCCCACACTTCACCTCCTCCCGTTCCCCACACGCACTTCACCTCCTCCCATTCCCCACACGCACATCACCTCCTCCCATTCCCCACACGCACTTCACCTCCTCCCGTTCCCCACACGCACTTCACCTCCTCCCATTCCCCACGCGCACTTCACCTCCTCCCGTTCCCCACACTTCACCTCCTCCCATTCCCCACACGCACTTCACCTCCTCCCATTCCCCACACGCACTTCACCTCCTCCCGTTCCCCACACGCACTTCACCTCCTCCCGTTCCCCACACTTCACCTCCTCCCATTCCCCACACGCACTTCACCTCCTCCCGTTCCCCACACACACTTCACCTCCTCCCGTTCCCCACACGCACTTCACCTCCTCCCGTTCCCCACACACACATCACCTCCTCCCATTCCCCACACGCACTTCACCTCCTCCCGTTCCCCACACACACATCACCTCCTCCCAATCCCCACACTTCACCTCCTCCCATTCCCCACACGCACTTCACCTCCTCCCGTTCCCCACACACACATCACCTCCTCCCAATCCCCACACTTCACCTCCTCCCGTTCCCCACACTTCACCTCCTCCCGTTCCCCACACACACTTCACCTCCTCCCGTTCCCCACACGCACTTCACCTCCTCCCGTTCCCCACACGCACTTCACCTCCTCCCGTTCCCCACACTTCACCTCCTCCCGTTCCCCACACGCACTTCACCTCCTCCCGTTCCCCACACTTCACCTCCTCCCGTTCCCCACACTTCACCTCCTCCCGTTCCCCACACGCACTTCACCTCCTCCCATTCCCCACACGCACTTCACCTCCTCCCATTCCCCACACTTCACCTCCTCCCGTTCCCCACACGCACTTCACCTCCTCCCATTCCCCACACTTCACCTCCTCCCGTTCCCCACACGCACTGCACCTCCTCCCGTTCCCCACACACACTTCACCTCCTCCCGTTCCCCACACACACTTCACCTCCTCCCGTTCCCCACACACACTTCACCTCCTCCCATTCCCCACACTTCACCTCCTCCCGTTCCCCACACGCACTTCACCTCCTCCCATTCCCCACACTTCACCTCCTCCCATTCCCCACACGCACATCACCTCCTCCCATTCCCCACACGCACTTCACCACCTCCCATTCCCCACACGCACTTCACCTCCTCCCGTTCCCCACACGCACTTCACCTCCTCCCGTTCCCCACACGCACTTCACCTCCTCCCGTTCCCCACACGCACTTCACCTCCTCCCGTTCCCCACACGCACTTCACCTCCTCCCATTCCCCACAAACACTTCACCTCCTCCCATTCCCCACACGCACTTCACCTCCTCCCATTCCCCACACACACTTCACCTCCTCCCGTTCCCCACACGCACTTCACCTCCTCCCGTTCCCCACACACACTTCACCTCCTCCCGATCCCCACACACACTTCACCTCCTCCCATTCCCCACACACACTTCACCTCCTCCCATTCCCCACACTTCACCTCCTCCCGTTCCCCACACGCACTTCACCTCCTCCCATTCCCCACACGCACTTCACCTCCTCCCATTCCCCACACGCACTTCACCTCCTCCCGATCCCCACACACACTTCACCTCCTCCCGTTCCCCACACACACTTCACCTCCTCCCGTTCCCCACACACACTTCACCTCCTCCCATTCCCCACACGCACTTCACCTCCTCCCATTCCCCACACGCACTTCACCTCCTCCCGATCCCCACACACTTCACCTCCTCCCATTCCCCACACACACTTCACCTCCTCCCATTCCCCACACACACTTCACCTCCTCCCGTTCCCCACACGCACTTCACCTCCTCCCATTCCCCACACACACTTCACCTCCTCCCATTCCCCACACGCACATCACCTCCTCCCATTCCCCACACGCACTTCACCTCCTCCCGTTCCCCACACGCACTTCACCTCCTCCCATTCCCCACACTTCACCTCCTCCCATTCCCCACACTTCACCTCCTCCCAATCCCCACACTTCACCTCCTCCCATTCCCCACACGCTCTTCACCTCCTCGCAATCCCCACACGCACTTCACCTCCTCCCATTCCCCACACGCACTTCACCTCCTCCCAATCCCCACACTTCACCTCCTCCCATTCCCCACACGCACTTCACCTCCTACCAATCCCCACACTTCACCTCCTCCCATTCCCCACACGCACTTCACCTCCTCCCATTCCCCACACACACTTCACCTCCTCCCATTCCCCACACGCACATCACCTCCTCCCATTCCCCACACGCACTTCACCTCCTCCCGTTCCCCACACGCACTTCACCTCCTCCCATTCCCCACACTTCACCTCCTCCCATTCCCCACACTTCACCTCCTCCCAATCCCCACACTTCACCTCCTCCCATTCCCCACACGCACTTCACCTCCTCCCATTCCCCACACGCACTTCACCTCCTCCCATTCCCCACACGCACTTCACCTCCTCCCATTCCCCACACGCACTTCACCTCCTCCCATTCCCCACACTTCACCTCCTCCCATTCCCCACACGCACTTCACCTCCTACCAATCCCCACACTTCACCTCCTCCCATTCCCCACACACACTTCACCTCCTCCCATTCCCCACACGCACATCACCTCCTCCCATTCCCCACACGCACCTCACCTCCTCCCGTTCCCCACACGCACTTCACCTCCTCCCATTCCCCACACTTCACCTCCTCCCATTCCCCACACTTCACCTCCTCCCAATCCCCACACTTCACCTCCTCCCATTCCCCACACGCACTTCACCTCCTCCCATTCCCCACACACACTTCACCTCCTCCCGTTCCCCACACGCACTTCACCTCCTCCCATTCCCCACACACACTTCACCTCCTCCCATTCCCCACACGCACATCACCTCCTCCCGTTCCCCACACGCACTTCACCTCCTCCCGTTCCCCACACGCACTTCACCTCCTCCCATTCCCCACACTTCACCTCCTCCCATTCCCCACACTTCACCTCCTCCCATTCCCCACACGCACATCACCTCCTCCCATTCCCCACACGCACTTCACCTCCTCCCAATCCCCACACTTCACCTCCTCCCGTTCCCCACACGCACTTCACCTCCTCCCATTCCCCACACTTCACCTCCTCCCGTTCCCCACACGCACTTCACCTCCTCCCATTCCCCACACTTCACCTCCTCCCATTCCCCACACGCACATCACCTCCTCCCATTCCCCACACGCACTTCACCTCCTCCCATTCCCCACACGCACTTCACCTCCTCCCAATCCCCACACTTCACCTCCTCCCGTTCCCCACACGCACTTCACCTCCTCCCATTCCCCACACTTCACCTTCTCCCGTTCCCCACACACACTTCACCTCCTCCCATTCCCCACACTTCACCTCCTCCCGTTCCCCACACACACTTCACCTCCTCCCATTCCCCACACACACTTCACCTCCTCCCAATCCCCACACTTCACCTCCTCCCGTTCCCCACACACACTTCACCTCCTCCCATTCCCCACACTTCACCTCCTCCCGTTCCCCACACGCACTTCACCTCCTCCCGTTCCCCACACACACTTCACCTCCTCCCGTTCCCCACACGCACTTCACCTCCTCCCATTCCCCACACTTCACCTCCTCCCGTTCCCCACACGCACTTCACCTCCTCCCATTCCCCACACTTCACCTCCTCCCGTTCCCCTCACGCACTTCACCTCCTCCCTTTCCCCACACGCACTTCACCTCCTCCCATTCCCCACACTTCACCTCCTCCCATTCCCCTCACGCACTTCACCTCCTCCCGTTCCCCACACGCACTTCACCTCCTCCCATTCCCCACACACACTTCACCTCCTCCCGTTCCCCACACACACTTCACCTCCTCCCATTCCCCACACGCACTTCACCTCCTCCCATTCCCCACACACACTTCACCTCCTCCCGTTCCCCACACGCACTTCACCTCCTCCCATTCCCCACACTTCACCTCCTCCCGTTCCCCACACGCACTTCACCTCCTCCCATTCCCCACACTTCACCTCCTCCCGTTCCCCTCACGCACTTCACCTCCTCCCTTTCCCCACTCGCACTTCACCTCCTCCCATTCCCCACACTTCACCTCCTCCCATTCCCCTCACGCACTTCACCTCCTCCCGTTCCCCACACGCACTTCACCTCCTCCCATTCCCCACACACACTTCACCTCCTCCCGTTCCCCACACACACTTCACCTCCTCCCAATCCCCACACACACTTCACCTCCTCCCAATCCCCACACACACTTCACCTCCTCCCAATCCCCACACACACTTCACCTCCTCCCGTTCCCCACACTTCACCTCCTCCCGTTCCCCACACTTCACCTCCTCCCGTTCCCCACACACACATCACCTCCTCCCGTTCCCCACACACACTTCACCTCCTCCCATTCCCCACACACACTTCACCTCCTCCCGTTCCCCACACACACTTCACCTCCTCCCATTCCCCACACGCACTTCACCTCCTCCCGTTCCCCACACTTCACCTCCTCCCATTCCCCACACGCACTTCACCTCCTCCCGTTCCCCACACGCACTTCACCTCCTCCCATTCCCCACACGCACTTCACCTCCTCCCATTCCCCACACACACATCACCTCCTCCCATTCCCCACACACACTTCACCTCCTCCCATTCCCCACACACACTTCACCTCCTCCCATTCCCCACACGCACTTCACCTCCTCCCGTTCCCCACACGCACTTCACCTCCTCCCGTTCCCCACACGCACTTCACCTCCTCCCGTTCCCCACACGCACTTCACCTCCTCCCATTCCCCACACGCACTTCACCTCCTCCCGTTCCCCACACGCACTTCACCTCCTCCCGTTCCCCACACTTCACCTCCTCCCGTTCCCCACACGCACTTCACCTCCTCCCGTTCCCCACACTTCACCTCCTCCCATTCCCCACACGCACTTCACCTCCTCCCGTTCCCCACACGCACTTCACCTCCTCCCATTCCCCACACGCAATTCACCTCCTCCCGTTCCCCACACACACATCACCTCCTCCCAATCCCCACACTTCACCTCCTCCCATTCCCCACACGCACTTCACCTCCTCCCGTTCCCCACACACACATCACCTCCTCCCAATCCCCACACTTCACCTCCTCCCGTTCCCCACACTTCACCTCCTCCCGTTCCCCACACGCACTTCACCTCCTCCCGTTCCCCACACGCACTTCACCTCCTCCCGTTCCCCACACGCACTTCACCTCCTCCCGTTCCCCACACGCACTTCACCTCCTCCCGTTCCCCACACGCACTTCACCTCCTCCCGTTCCCCACACGCACTTCACCTCCTCCCGTTCCCCACACACACTTCACCTCCTCCCATTCCCCACACACACTTCACCTCCTCCCATTCCCCACACTTCACCTCCTCCCGTTCCCCACACGCACTTCACCTCCTCCCGTTCCCCACACACACTTCACCTCCTCCCGATCCCCACACACACTTCACCTCCTCCCATTCCCCACACACACTTCACCTCCTCCCATTCCCCACACTTCACCTCCTCCCGTTCCCCACACGCACTTCACCTCCTCCCATTCCCCACACGCACTTCACCTCCTCCCATTCCCCACACGCACTTCACCTCCTCCCGATCCCCACACACACTTCACCTCCTCCCGTTCCCCACACACACTTCACCTCCTCCCATTCCCCACACACACTTCACCTCCTCCCATTCCCCACACGCACTTCACCTCCTCCCATTCCCCACACGCACTTCACCTCCTCCCGATCCCCACACACACTTCACCTCCTCCCATTCCCCACACGCACTTCACCTCCTCCCATTCCCCACACGCACTTCACCTCCTCCCGATCCCCACACACACTTCACCTCCTCCCATTCCCCACACACACTTCACCTCCTCCCATTCCCCACACACACTTCACCTCCTCCCGTTCCCCACACGCACTTCACCTCCTCCCATTCCCCACACACACTTCACCTCCTCCCATTCCCCACACGCACATCACCTCCTCCCATTCCCCACACGCACTTCACCTCCTCCCGTTCCCCACACGCACTTCACCTCCTCCCATTCCCCACACTTCACCTCCTCCCATTCCCCACACTTCACCTCCTCCCAATCCCCACACTTCACCTCCTCCCATTCCCCACACGCTCTTCACCTCCTCCCAATCCCCACACGCACTTCACCTCCTCCCATTCCCCACACTTCACCTCCTCCCATTCCCCACACGCACTTCACCTCCTCCCAATCCCCACACTTCACCTCCTACCATTCCCCACACGCACTTCACCTCCTCCCATTCCCCACACACACTTCACCTCCTCCCATTCCCCACACGCACATCACCTCCTCTCATTCCCCACACGCACTTCACCTCCTCCCGTTCCCCACACGCACTTCACCTCCTCCCATTCCCCACACTTCACCTCCTACCATTCCCCACACTTCACCTCCTCCCAATCACCACACTTCACCTCCTCCCATTCCCCACACACACTTCACCTCCTCCCGTTCCCCACACGCACTTCACCTCCTCCCATTCCCCACACACACTTCACCTCCTCCCATTCCCCACACGCACATCACCTCCTCCCATTCCCCACACGCACTTCACCTCCTCCCGTTCCCCACACGCACTTCACCTCCTCCCATTCCCCACACTTCACCTCCTCCCATTCCCCACACTTCACCTCCTCCCATTCCCCACACGCACATCACCTCCTCCCATTCCCCACACGCACTTCACCTCCTCCCAATCCCCACACTTCACCTCCTCCCGTTCCCCACACGCACTTCACCTCCTCCCGTTCCCCACACGCACATCACCTCCTCCCATTCCCCACACGCACTTCACCTCCTCCCAATCCCCACACTTCACCTCCTCCCGTTCCCCACACGCACTTCACCTCCTCCCATTCCCCACACGCACTTCACCTTCTCCCGTTCCCCACACACACTTCACCTCCTCCCGTTCCCCACACGCACTTCACCTCCTCCCATTCCCCACACTTCACCTCCTCCCGTTCCCCACACACACTTCACCTCCTCCCATTCCCCACACACACTTCACCTCCTCCCAATCCCCACACTTCACCTCCTCCCGTTCCCCACACACACTTCACCTCCTCCCATTCCCCACACTTCACCTCCTCCCGTTCCCCACACGCACTTCACCTCCTCCCATTCCCCACACACACTTCACCTCCTCCCGTTCCCCACACGCACTTCACCTCCTCCCATTCCCCACACTTCACCTCCTCCCGTTCCCCACACGCACTTCACCTCCTCCAATTCCCCACACTTCACCTCCTCCCGTTCCCCTCACGCACTTCACCTCCTCCCTTTCCCCACACGCACTTCACCTCCTCCCATTCCCCACACTTCACCTCCTCCCATTCCCCTCACGCACTTCACCTCCTCCCGTTCCCCACACGCACTTCACCTCCTCCCATTCCCCACACACACTTCACCTCCTCCCGTTCCCCACACACACTTCACCTCCTCCCATTCCCCACACGCACTTCACCTCCTCCCATTCCCCACACACACTTCACCTCCTCCCGTTCCCCACACGCACTTCACCTCCTCCCATTCCCCACACTTCACCTCCTCCCGTTCCCCACACGCACTTCACCTCCTCCCATTCCCCACACTTCACCTCCTCCCGTTCCCCTCACGCACTTCACCTCCTCCCTTTCCCCACACGCACTTCACCTCCTCCCATTCCCCACACTTCACCTCCTCCCATTCCCCTCACGCACTTCACCTCCTCCCGTTCCCCACACGCACTTCACCTCCTCCCATTCCCCACACACACTTCACCTCCTCCCGTTCCCCACACACACTTCACCTCCTCCCAATCCCCACACGCACTTCACCTCCTCCCAATCCCCACACACACTTCACCTCCTCCCGTTCCCCACACTTCACCTCCTCCCGTTCCCCACACTTCACCTCCTCCCGTTCCCCACACACACATCACCTCCTCCCGTTCCCCACACACACTTCACCTCCTCCCATTCCCCACACACACTTCACCTCCTCCCGTTCCCCACACACACTTCACCTCCTCCCATTCCCCACACGCACTTCACCTCCTCCCGTTCCCCACACTTCACCTCCTCCCATTCCCCACACGCACTTCACCTCCTCCCGTTCCCCACACGCACTTCACCTCCTCCCATTCCCCACACGCACTTCACCTCCTCCCATTCCCCACACACACATCACCTCCTCCCATTCCCCACACACACTTCACCTCCTCCCATTCCCCACACACACTTCACCTCCTCCCATTCCCCACACGCACTTCACCTCCTCCCGTTCCCCACACGCACTTCACCTCCTCCCGTTCCCCACACGCACTTCACCTCCTCCCGTTCCCCACACGCACTTCACCTCCTCCCGTTCCCCACACGCACTTCACCTCCTCCCATTCCCCACACGCACTTCACCTCCTCCCGTTCCCCACACGCACTTCACCTCCTCCCGTTCCCCACACGCACTTCACCTCCTCCCGTTCCCCACACTTCACCTCCTCCCGTTCCCCACACGCACTTCACCTCCTCCCGTTCCCCACACTTCACCTCCTCCCATTCCCCACACGCACTTCACCTCCTCCCGTTCCCCACACGCACTTCACCTCCTCCCATTCCCCACACGCAATTCACCTCCTCCCGTTCCCCACACACACATCACCTCCTCCCAATCCCCACACTTCACCTCCTCCCATTCCCCACACGCACTTCACCTCCTCCCGTTCCCCACACACACATCACCTCCTCCCAATCCCCACACTTCACCTCCTCCCGTTCCCCACACTTCACCTCCTCCCGTTCCCCACACACACTTCACCTCCTCCCGTTCCCCACACGCACTTCACCTCCTCCCGTTCCCCACACTTCACCTTCTCCCGTTCCCCACACACACTTCACCTCCTCCCGTTCCCCACACGCACTTCACCTCCTCCCATTCCCCACACTTCACCTCCTCCCGTTCCCCACACACACTTCACCTCCTCCCATTCCCCACACACACTTCACCTCCTCCCAATCCCCACACTTCACCTCCTCCCGTTCCCCACACACACTTCACCTCCTCCCATTCCCCACACTTCACCTCCTCCCGTTCCCCACACGCACTTCACCTCCTCCCATTCCCCACACACACTTCACCTCCTCCCGTTCCCCACACGCACTTCACCTCCTCCCATTCCCCACACTTCACCTCCTCCCGTTCCCCACACGCACTTCACCTCCTCCCATTCCCCACACTTCACCTCCTCCCGTTCCCCTCACGCACTTCACCTCCTCCCTTTCCCCACACGCACTTCACCTCCTCCCATTCCCCACACTTCCCCTCCTCCCATTCCCCTCACGCACTTCACCTCCTCCCGTTCCCCACACGCACTTCACCTCCTCCCATTCCCCACACACACTTCACCTCCTCCCGTTCCCCACACACACTTCACCTCCTCCCATTCCCCACACGCACTTCACCTCCTCCCATTCCCCACACACACTTCACCTCCTCCCGTTCCCCACACGCACTTCACCTCCTCCCATTCCCCAAACTTCACCTCCTCCCGTTCCCCACACGCACTTCACCTCCTCCCATTCCCCACACTTCACCTCCTCCCGTTCCCCTCACGCACTTCACCTCCTCCCTTTCCCCACACGCACTTCACCTCCTCCCATTCCCCACACTTCACCTCCTCCCATTCCCCTCACGCACTTCACCTCCTCCCGTTCCCCACACGC
This sequence comes from Heptranchias perlo, assembly GCF_035084215.1. Classification (NCBI taxonomy): domain Eukaryota; kingdom Metazoa; phylum Chordata; class Chondrichthyes; order Hexanchiformes; family Hexanchidae; genus Heptranchias; species Heptranchias perlo. The sequence continues at coordinate 624,355 of NC_090328.1, forward strand.
ACTTCACCTCCTCCCATTCCCCACACACACTTCACCTCCTCCCGTTCCCCACACACACTTCACCTCCTCCCAATCCCCACACGCACTTCACCTCCTCCCAATCCCCACACACACTTCACCTCCTCCCGTTCCCCACACTTCACCTCCTCCCGTTCCCCACACACACATCACCTCCTCCCGTTCCCCACACACACTTCACCTCCTCCCATTCCCCACACACACTTCACCTCCTCCCGTTCCCCACACACACTTCACCTCCTCCCATTCCCCACACGCACTTCACCTCCTCCCGTTCCCCACACTTCACCTCCTCCCATTCCCCACACGCACTTCACCTCCTCCCGTTCCCCACACTTCACCTCCTCCCATTCCCCACACGCACTTCACCTCCTCCCGTTCCCCACACACACATCACCTCCTCCCGTTCCCCACACACACTTCACCTCCTCCCATTCCCCACACGCACTTCACCTCCTCCCGTTCCCCACACTTCACCTCCTCCCATTCCCCACACGCACTTCACCTCCTCCCATTCCCCACACGCACTTCACCTCCTCCCATTCCCCACACACACATCACCTCCTCCCATTCCCCACACACACTTCACCTCCTCCCATTCCCCACACACACTTCACCTCCTCCCATTCCCCACACGCACTTCACCTCCTCCCGTTCCCCACACGCACTTCACCTCCTCCCGTTCCCCACACGCACTTCACCTCCTCCCGTTCCCCACACGCACTTCACCTCCTCCCATTCCCCACACGCACTTCACCTCCTCCCGTTCCCCACACGCACTTCACCTCCTCCCGTTCCCCACACACACTTCACCTCCTCCCGTTCCCCACACTTCACCTCCTCCCGTTCCCCACACGCACTTCACCTCCTCCCGTTCCCCACACTTCACCTCCTCCCATTCCCCACACGCACTTCACCTCCTCCCGTTCCCCACACGCACTTCACCTCCTCCCATTCCCCACACGCAATTCACCTCCTCCCGTTCCCCACACACACATCACCTCCTCCCAATCCCCACACTTCACCTCCTCCCATTCCCCACACGCACTTCACCTCCTCCCGTTCCCCACACACACATCACCTCCTCCCAATCCCCACACTTCACCTCCTCCCGTTCCCCACACTTCACCTCCTCCCGTTCCCCACACACACTTCACCTCCTCCCGTTCCCCACACGCACTTCACCTCCTCCCGTTCCCCACACTTCACCTCCTCCCGTTCCCCACACGCACTTCACCTCCTCCCGTTCCCCACACGCACTTCACCTCCTCCCGTTCCCCACACGCACTTCACCTCCTCCCGTTCCCCACACACACTTCACCTCCTCCCATTCCCCACACACACTTCACCTCCTCCCGTTCCCCACACGCACTTCACCTCCTCCCTTTCCCCACACGCACTTCACCTCCTCCCTTTCCCCACACACACTTCACCTCCTCCCATTCCCCACACACACTTCACCTCCTCCCGTTCCCCACACACACTTCACCTCCTCCCATTCCCCACACACACTTCACCTCCTCCCGTTCCCCACACACACTTCACCTCCTCCCGTTCCCCACACGCACTTCACCTCCTCCCGTTCCCCACACGCACTTCACCTCCTCCCGTTCCCCACACGCACTTCACCTCCTCCCGTTCCCCACACGCACTTCACCTCCTCCCGTTCCCCACACGCACTTCACCTCCTCCCGTTCCCCACACGCACTTCACCTCCTCCCATTCCCCACACGCACTTCACCTCCTCCCGTTCCCCACACGCACTTCACCTCCTCCCGTTCCCCACACGCACTTCACCTCCTCCCATTCCCCACACGCACTTCACCTCCTCCCGTTCCCCACACACACTTCACCTCCTCCCGTTCCCCACACGCACTTCACCTCCTCCCATTCCCCACACTTCACCTTCTCCCGTTCCCCACACATCACCTCCTCCCAATCCCCACACTTCACCTCCTCCCATTCCCCACACTTCACCTCCTCCCGTTCCCCACACACACTTCACCTCCTCCCATTCCCCACACGCACTTCACCTCCTCCCGTTCCCCACACACACTTCACCTCCTCCCGTTCCCCACACACACTTCACCTCCTCCCGTTCCCCACACTTCACCTCCTCCCGTTCCCCACACGCACATCACCTCCTCCCATTCCCCACACGCACTTCACCACCTCCCATTCCCCACACGCACTTCACCTCCTCCCGTTCCCCACACGCACTTCACCTCCTCCCGTTCCCCACACGCACTTCACCTCCTCCCGTTCCCCACACGCACTTCACCTCCTCCCGTTCCCCACACGCACTTCACCTCCTCCCATTCCCCACAAACACTTCACCTCCTCCCATTCCCCACACGCACTTCACCTCCTCCCATTCCCCACACATCACCTCCTCCCATTCCCCACACGCACTTCACCTCCTCCCATTCCCCACACGCACTTCACCTCCTCCCGTTCCCCACACACACATCACCTCCTCCCAATCCCCACACATCACCTCCTCCCGTTCCCCACACATCACCTCCTCCCGTTCCCCACACACACTTCACCACCTCCCATTCCCCACACGCACTTCACCTCCTCCCATTCCCCACACGCACATCACCTCCTCCCATTCCCCACACTTCACCTCCTCCCGTTCCCCACACGCACTTCACCTCCTCCCATTCCCCACAGGCACTTCACCTCCTCCCGTTCCCCACACACACTTCACCTCCTCCCGATCCCCACACACACATCACCTCCTCCCATTCCCCACACGCACTTCACCTCCTCCCATTCCCCACACGCACATCACCTCCTCCCATTCCCCACACTTCACCTCCTCCCGTTCCCCACACGCACTTCACCTCCTCCCATTCCCCACACGCACTTCACCTCCTCCCGTTCCCCACACGCACTTCACCTCCTCCCGATCCCCACACGCACTTCACCTCCTCCCATTCCCCACACGCACTTCACCTCCTCCCATTCACCACACACACTTCACCTCCTCCCATTCCCCACACGCACTTCACCTCCTCCCATTCCCCACACGCACTTCACCTCCTCCCATTCCCCACACGCACTTCACCTCCTCCCATTCCCCACACGCACTTCACCTCCTCCCATTCCCCACACACACTTCACCTCCTCCCGTTCCCCACACACACTTCACCTCCTCCCATTCCCCACACACACTTCACCTCCTCCCATTCCCCACACGCACTTCACCTGCTCCCATTCCCCACACACACTTCACCTCCTCCCGTTCCCCACACACACTTCACCTCCTCCCATTCCCCACACGCACTTCACCTCCTCCCATTCCCCACACACACTTCACCTCCTCCCGTTCCCCACACGCACTTCACCTCCTCCCATTCCCCACACGCACTTCACCTCCTCCCATTCCCCACACGCACTTCACCTCCTCCCATTCCCCACACACACTTCACCTCCTCCCGTTCCCCACACACACTTCACCTCCTCCCATTCCCCACACACACTTCACCTCCTCCCGTTCCCCACACACACATCACCTCCTCCCATTCCCCACACGCACTTCACCTCCTCCCGTTCCCCACACGCACTTCACCTCCTCCCATTCCCCACACTTCACCTCCTCCCATTCCCCACACTTCACCTCCTCCCATTCCCCACACGCACTTCACCTCCTCCCAATCCCCACACTTCACCTCCTCCCATTCCCCACACGCACTTCACCTCCTCCCAATCCCCACACGCACTTCACCTCCTCCCAATCCCCACACGCACTTCACCTCCTCCCGTTCCCCACACTTCACCTCCTCCCATTCCCCACACGCACTTCACCTCCTCCCAATCCCCACACGCACTTCACCTCCTCCCGTTCCCCACACTTCACCTCCTCCCATTCCCCACACGCACTTCACCTCCTCCCGTTCCCCACACGCACTTCACCTCCTCCCATTCCCCACACGCACTTCACCTCCTCCCATTCCCCACACACACATCACCTCCTCCCATTCCCCACACACACTTCACCTCCTCCCATTCCCCACACACACTTCACCTCCTCCCATTCCCCACACGCACTTCACCTCCTCCCGTTCCCCACACGCACTTCACCTCCTCCCGTTCCCCACACGCACTTCACCTCCTCCCGTTCCCCACACGCACTTCACCTCCTCCCGTTCCCCACACACACTTCACCTCCTCCCATTCCCCACACTTCACCTCCTCCCATTCCCCACACACACTTCACCTCCTCCCGTTCCCCACACGCACTTCACCTCCTCCCATTCCCCACACGCACTTCACCTCCTCCCGTTCCCCACACGCACTTCACCTCCTCCCGTTCCCCACACACACTTCACCTCCTCCCATTCCCCACACGCACTTCACCTCCTCCCGTTCCCCACACTTCACCTCCTCCCGTTCCCCACACGCACTTCACCTCCTCCCATTCCCCACACTTCTCCTCCTCCCATTCCCCACACGCACTTCACCTCCTCCCATTCCCCACACACACATCACCTCCTCCCATTCCCCACACACACTTCACCTCCTCCCATTCCCCACACACACTTCACCTCCTCCCATTCCCCACACGCACTTCACCTCCTCCCATTCCCCACAAACACTTCACCTCCTCCCATTCCCCACACACACTTCACCTCCTCCCATTCCCCACACTTCACCTCCTCCCATTCCCCACACGCACTTCACCTCCTCCCGTTCCCCACACGCACTTCACCTCCTCCCGTTCCCCACACGCACTTCACCTCCTCCCGTTCCCCACACACACTTCACCTCCTCCCATTCCCCACACTTCACCTCCTCCCGTTCCCCACACGCACTTCACCTCCTCCCATTCCCCACACTTCACCTTCTCCCGTTCCCCACACGCACTTCACCTCCTCCCATTCCCCACACTTCTCCTCCTCCCATTCCCCACACGCACTTCACCTCCTCCCATTCCCCACACTTCTCCTCCTCCCATTCCCCACACGCACTTCACCTCCTCCCATTCCCCACACTTCTCCTCCTCCCATTCCCCACACTTCACCTCCTCCCATTCCCCACACGCACTTCACCTCCTCCCATTCCCCACACTTCTCCTCCTCCCATTCCCCACACGCACTTCACCTCCTCCCATTCCCCACACTTCTCCTCCTCCCATTCCCCACACGCACTTCACCTCCTCCCATTCCCCACACTTCTCCTCCTCCCATTCCCCACACGCACTTCACCTCCTCCCATTCCCCACACTTCACCTCCTCCCATTCCCCTCACGCACTTCACCTCCTCCCGTTCCCCACACGCACTTCACCTCCTCCCATTCCCCTCACGCACTTCACCTCCTCCCGTTCCCCACACTTCACCTCCTCCCATTCCCCACACACACTTCACCTCCTCCCGTTCCCCACACGCACATCACCTCCTCCCAATCCCCACACTTCACCTCCTCCCGTTCCCCTCACGCACTTCACCTCCTCCCGTTCCCCACACTTCACCTCCTCCCATTCCCCACACACACTTCACCTCCTCCCGTTCCCCACACGCACATCACCTCCTCCCAATCCCCACACTTCACCTCCTCCCATTCCCCACAAACACTTCACCTCCTCCCATTCCCCTCACGCACTTCACCTCCTCCCGTTCCCCACACTTCACCTCCTCCCATTCCCCACACACACTTCACCTCCTCCCATTCCCCACACGCACTTCACCTCCTCCCAATCCCCACACACACTTCACCTCCTCCCGTTCCCCACACTTCACCTCCTCCCATTCCCCACACACACTTCACCTCCTCCCATTCCCCACACACACTTCACCTCCTCCCGTTCCGCACACTTCACCTCCTCCCGTTCCGCACACTTCACCTCCTCCCATTCCCCACACACACTTCACCTTCTCCCGTTCCCCACACTTCACCTCCTCCCGTTCCCCACACGCACTTCACCTCCTCCCAATCCCCACACACACTTCACCTCCTCCCGTTCCCCACACTTCACCTCCTCCCATTCCCCACACGCACTTCACCTCCTCCCGTTCCCCACACACACTTCACCTCCTCCCATTCCCCACACACACTTCACCTCCTCCCGTTCCGCACACTTCACCTCCTCCCAATCCCCACACGCACTTCACCTCCTCCCGTTCCCCACACGCACTTCACCTCCTCCCATTCCCCACACGCACTTCACCTCCTCCCGTTCCCCACACACACTTCACCTCCTCCCGTTCCCCACACGCACTTCACCTCCTCCCATTCCCCACACTTCACCTTCTCCCGTTCCCCACACATCACCTCCTCCCAATCCCCACACTTCACCTCCTCCCATTCCCCACACTTCACCTCCTCCCGTTCCCCACACACACTTCACCTCCTCCCATTCCCCACACGCACTTCACCTCCTCCCGTTCCCCACACACACTTCACCTCCTCCCGTTCCCCACACACACTTCACCTCCTCCCGTTCCCCACACTTCACCTCCTCCCGTTCCCCACACATCGCCTCCTCCCATTCCCCACACGCACATCACCTCCTCCCATTCCCCACACGCACTTCACCACCTCCCATTCCCCACACGCACTTCACCTCCTCCCGTTCCCCACACGCACTTCACCTCCTCCCGTTCCCCACACGCACTTCACCTCCTCCCGTTCCCCACACGCACTTCACCTCCTCCCGTTCCCCACACGCACTTCACCTCCTCCCATTCCCCACAAACACTTCACCTCCTCCCATTCCCCACACGCACTTCACCTCCTCCCATTCCCCACACATCACCTCCTCCCATTCCCCACACGCACTTCACCTCCTCCCATTCCCCACACGCACTTCACCTCCTCCCGTTCCCCACACACACATCACCTCCTCCCAATCCCCACACATCACCTCCTCCCGTTCCCCACACATCACCTCCTCCCGTTCCCCACACACACTTCACCACCTCCCATTCCCCACACGCACTTCACCTCCTCCCATTCCCCACACGCACATCACCTCCTCCCATTCCCCACACTTCACCTCCTCCCGTTCCCCACACGCACTTCACCTCCTCCCATTCCCCACAGGCACTTCACCTCCTCCCGTTCCCCACACACACTTCACCTCCTCCCGATCCCCACACACACATCACCTCCTCCCATTCCCCACACGCACTTCACCTCCTCCCATTCCCCACACGCACTTCACCTCCTCCCGTTCCCCACACGCACTTCACCTCCTCCCGATCCCCACACGCACTTCACCTCCTCCCATTCCCCACACGCACTTCACCTCCTCCCATTCACCACACACACTTCACCTCCTCCCATTCCCCACACGCACTTCACCTCCTCCCATTCCCCACACGCACTTCACCTCCTCCCATTCCCCACACGCACTTCACCTCCTCCCATTCCCCACACGCACTTCACCTCCTCCCATTCCCCACACACACTTCACCTCCTCCCGTTCCCCACACACACTTCACCTCCTCCCATTCCCCACACACACTTCACCTCCTCCCATTCCCCACACGCACTTCACCTGCTCCCATTCCCCACACACACTTCACCTCCTCCCGTTCCCCACACACACTTCACCTCCTCCCATTCCCCACACGCACTTCACCTCCTCCCATTCCCCACACACACTTCACCTCCTCCCGTTCCCCACACGCACTTCACCTCCTCCCATTCCCCACACGCACTTCACCTCCTCCCATTCCCCACACGCACTTCACCTCCTCCCATTCCCCACACACACTTCACCTCCTCCCGTTCCCCACACACACTTCACCTCCTCCCATTCCCCACACACACTTCACCTCCTCCCGTTCCCCACACACACATCACCTCCTCCCATTCCCCACACGCACTTCACCTCCTCCCGTTCCCCACACGCACTTCACCTCCTCCCATTCCCCACACTTCACCTCCTCCCATTCCCCACACTTCACCTCCTCCCATTCCCCACACGCACTTCACCTCCTCCCAATCCCCACACTTCACCTCCTCCCATTCCCCACACGCACTTCACCTCCTCCCAATCCCCACACGCACTTCACCTCCTCCCAATCCCCACACGCACTTCACCTCCTCCCGTTCCCCACACTTCACCTCCTCCCATTCCCCACACGCACTTCACCTCCTCCCAATCCCCACACGCACTTCACCTCCTCCCGTTCCCCACACTTCACCTCCTCCCATTCCCCACACGCACTTCACCTCCTCCCGTTCCCCACACGCACTTCACCTCCTCCCATTCCCCACACGCACTTCACCTCCTCCCATTCCCCACACACACATCACCTCCTCCCATTCCCCACACACACTTCACCTCCTCCCATTCCCCACACACACTTCACCTCCTCCCATTCCCCACACGCACTTCACCTCCTCCCGTTCCCCACACGCACTTCACCTCCTCCCGTTCCCCACACGCACTTCACCTCCTCCCGTTCCCCACACGCACTTCACCTCCTCCCGTTCCCCACACACACTTCACCTCCTCCCATTCCCCACACTTCACCTCCTCCCATTCCCCACACACACTTCACCTCCTCCCGTTCCCCACACGCACTTCACCTCCTCCCATTCCCCACACGCACTTCACCTCCTCCCGTTCCCCACACGCACTTCACCTCCTCCCGTTCCCCACACACACTTCACCTCCTCCCATTCCCCACACGCACTTCACCTCCTCCCGTTCCCCACACTTCACCTCCTCCCGTTCCCCACACGCACTTCACCTCCTCCCATTCCCCACACTTCTCCTCCTCCCATTCCCCACACGCACTTCACCTCCTCCCATTCCCCACACACACATCACCTCCTCCCATTCCCCACACGCACTTCACCTCCTCCCATTCCCCACACACACTTCACCTCCTCCCATTCCCCACACGCACTTCACCTCCTCCCATTCCCCACAAACACTTCACCTCCTCCCATTCCCCACACACACTTCACCTCCTCCCATTCCCCACACTTCACCTCCTCCCATTCCCCACACGCACTTCACCTCCTCCCGTTCCCCACACGCACTTCACCTCCTCCCGTTCCCCACACGCACTTCACCTCCTCCCGTTCCCCACACACACTTCACCTCCTCCCATTCCCCACACTTCACCTCCTCCCGTTCCCCACACGCACTTCACCTCCTCCCATTCCCCACACTTCACCTTCTCCCGTTCCCCACACGCACTTCACCTCCTCCCATTCCCCACACTTCTCCTCCTCCCATTCCCCACACGCACTTCACCTCCTCCCATTCCCCACACTTCTCCTCCTCCCATTCCCCACACGCACTTCACCTCCTCCCATTCCCCACACTTCTCCTCCTCCCATTCCCCACACTTCACCTCCTCCCATTCCCCACACGCACTTCACCTCCTCCCATTCCCCACACTTCTCCTCCTCCCATTCCCCACACGCACTTCACCTCCTCCCATTCCCCACACTTCTCCTCCTCCCATTCCCCACACGCACTTCACCTCCTCCCATTCCCCACACTTCTCCTCCTCCCATTCCCCAGACGCACTTCACCTCCTCCCATTCCCCACACTTCACCTCCTCCCATTCCCCTCACGCACTTCACCTCCTCCCGTTCCCCACACGCACTTCACCTCCTCCCATTCCCCTCACGCACTTCACCTCCTCCCGTTCCCCACACTTCACCTCCTCCCATTCCCCACACACACTTCACCTCCTCCCGTTCCCCACACGCACATCACCTCCTCCCAATCCCCACACTTCACCTCCTCCCGTTCCCCTCACGCACTTCACCTCCTCCCGTTCCCCACACTTCACCTCCTCCCATTCCCCACACACACTTCACCTCCTCCCGTTCCCCACACGCACATCACCTCCTCCCAATCCCCACACTTCACCTCCTCCCATTCCCCACAAACACTTCACCTCCTCCCATTCCCCTCACGCACTTCACCTCCTCCCGTTCCCCACACTTCACCTCCTCCCATTCCCCACACACACTTCACCTCCTCCCATTCCCCACACGCACTTCACCTCCTCCCAATCCCCACACACACTTCACCTCCTCCCGTTCCCCACACTTCACCTCCTCCCATTCCCCACACGCACTTCACCTCCTCCCGTTCCCCACACACACTTCACCTCCTCCCATTCCCCACACACACTTCACCTCCTCCCGTTCCGCACACTTCACCTCCTCCCAATCCCCACACGCACTTCACCTCCTCCCGTTCCCCACACGCACTTCACCTCCTCCCAATCCCCACACTTCACCTCCTCCCGTTCCCCACACGCACTTCACCTCCTCCCAATCCCCACACTTCACCTCCTCCCAATCCCCACACGCACTTCACCTCCTCCCAATCCCCACACGCACTTCACCTCCTCCCATTCCCCACACGCACTTCACCTCCTCCCAATCCCCACACGCACTTCACCTCCTCCCGTTCCCCACACGCACATCACCTCCTCCCAATCCCCACACGCACTTCACCTCCTCCCAATCCCCACAAACACTTCACCTCCTCCCAATCCCCACACGCACTTCACCTCCTCCCGTTCCCCACACGCACTTCACCTCCTCCCATTCCCCACACGCACTTCACCTCCTCCCGTTCCCCACACGCACTTCACCTCCTCCCAATCCCCACACACACTTCACCTCCTCCCATTCCCCACACGCACTTCACCTCCTCCCGTTCCCCACACACACTTCACCTCCTCCCGTTCCCCACACACTTCACCTCCTCCCAATCCCCACACACACTTCACCTCCTCCCAATCCCCACACGCACTTCACCTCCTCCCGTTCCCCACACGCACATCACCTCCTCCCAATCCCCACACACACTTCACCTCCTCCCATTCCCCACACGCACTTCACCTCCTCCCGTTCCCCACACGCACTTCACCTCCTCCCAATCCCCACACGCACTTCACCTCCTCCCATTCCCCACACACACTTCACCTCCTCCCATTCCCCACACGCACTTCACCTCCTCCCGTTCCCCACACACACTTCACCTCCTCCCGTTCCCCACACGCACTTCACCTCCTCCCGTTCCCCACACTTCACCTCCTCCCGTTCCCCACACGCACTTCACCTCCTCCCATTCCCCACAAACACTTCACCTCCTCCCATTCCCCACACGCACATCACCTCCTCCCATTCCCCACACGCACATCACCTCCTCCCGTTCCCCACACGCACTTCACCTCCTCCCGTTCCCCACACTTCACCTCCTCCCATTCCCCACACACACTTCACCTCCTCCCATTCCCCACACGCACTTCACCTCCTCCCATTCCCCACACGCACTTCACCTCCTCCCATTCCCCACACGCACTTCACCTCCTCCCATTCCCCACACACACTTCACCTCCTCCCATTCAACAACGTACAAACTACTGCCATCTCTCTAAAGTCACTCACTGACGGAACAATCAGTTTAATGAGTGCTTCGGTGAGTGTGTGTTCGACTCCCGATGCTGATCTCGAGTGTTTGTGTGCGCAAGTGTGAATGTCTATGTGTGTGTGTTCATCTCGATACTGGTATTGAGTGTTTCTGAGAGAGAGAGGGTGTGTGTGTTAACCTTGATGCTACTATTGAGTGTTTCTGAGAGAGAGAGTGAGAGAGAGAGTGAGTCTCGGTGCTGGTATTGAGTGTTTCTCTGTGTGTCATCTCACCGTGCTGGTACTAAGTTTCTGTATGTGTGTATGTTGGTAATGTGTGTTGCTCTGTGTCTCTGTCTGTCTCTCAATGCTGGTACTGCGTGTTTGTGTGTCTGTCTCTGTCTATCTGGGTGCTGGTACATACCTGTATAACAGGGCAGGCAATTACAAAGAATCAATTACATTGAATTATAACAGTTAAAACTGAGTTAGTAATTAAATTTCAAACTCCAACCATTGGAAATGGATTTGAAATTAGACATTCAATGACACCTGGATGAAAGATGAACTGGTCGAGGTATCATTGAATGACAATGATGGATTGTGTCAGCTCACACTGTCCCACAGTCAGTGCGAGGCCTCCTGCAATCCATCATTGGCACAACTCACTCTTCTCTTGCAATGTTTAAAGGGGCTGTGTCATCACTTGGAGGGTTCCTGGGTTTGGTGTAGGGTCACAGCTGGTCAATGCCCCCTGAACCCTGTAAGAAGGCCCAGGGTGCGATCACTTCATGAACCCCTTGAACCCCGGGAGGAACCAAAAGGCAGAAAATCAGGGAAACGGAACGCAGTGATCAGGAAACCACAGGGTATCGCTGCTCCGGCTCAGCTCTGAGCCGAGGATGTCAGCCTGCTTTAAAATATCGCACCATTTTACATTTTATCTCTGGGCAAAGATTAAATAAAACTTGTAATTCTACTGGCAGACTCCCCAGATACCAGCTCCAGGCTGGGGCTCAGGGTGAGGTTCAGAGCACTGAGCTGCAGCCTGCTGGGATGGCAAAGCCCCTTTAACACATCACACACAGTGCAAGGGATTTATTGCAGTGGGGCTCTGCTGCAAACACATGGGGTTAGTGGAAAATACAGAGCAGAGGGAGAGAGGCAGGAGACACCATTCAGTAACACCAGTGACTCAGGATGAACCACCCAGACAGACAGCGGCCAGACCACAACCGGGGGGGGGGGGGGGGGGGGTGGGCGGATGGGGGAGACTGATTTTTGGCCCCTAACCTGCACAGGTGAGAGTATCTGCAAGGATACCGATCTCGCTCCACTTTATCCACATCGCCCCTGCTTCAGCGAGTCAATCAATGATAAAGCTGGGGAGAGGCTGTCAGGGGTCACTGATGTGGGAGCCCTGTCTGTTCTCCATGAGGCCCCGGTCACTATGGGCTGAAGGTTGAAGTGTGAGAGCTGCCTGGTGACAGTACAAGGGAGGATCAGTGCGTTGTACCTGGGTCTGGTTCAATATCTCAGCACAAGGCACCGAGCAGACTTTGGTCTGTACACTACGGGGACGCAGGGTTACCAATCCTCCAGGATATTCCTGGAGTCTCCAGGAATTAAAGACTGAACTCCTGGACACTGCTGTGAGCAACAGGGAGAAAAATCATAAGAACATAAGAACATAAGAAATTGGAGCAGGAGTAGGCCAATCGGCCCCTCGAGCCTGCTCCGCCATTCAATAAGATCATGGCTGATCTGATCCCAACCATAAATCTAAAGAACACAAGAAGTCGGAGCAGGACCCGGCCACATAGCCCCTGGGCCCTCTCCGCCACCCACAGGGCATTGACCGATCCGAACTCAGCTTCATGTCCAATTTCCTGCCCGCTCCCCATAACCCCTAATTCCCTTTACTTCTAGGAAACTGTCTATTTCTGTTTTAAATTTATCTAATGATGTAGCTTCCACAGCTTCCTGGGGCAGCAAATTCCACAGACCTACCACCCTCTGAGTGAAGAAGTTTCTCCTCATCTCAGTTTTGAAAGAGCAGCCCCTTATTCTAAGATTATGCCCCCTAGTTCTAGTTTCACCCATCTTTGGGAACATCCTTACTGCATCCACCCGATCAAGACCCTTCACAATCTTATATGTTTCAATAAGATCGCCTCTCATTCTTCTGAACTCCAATGAGTAGAGTCCCAATCTACTCAACCTCTCCTCATATGTCCGCCCCCTCATCCCCGGGATTAACCGAGTGAACGTTCTTTGTACTGCCTCGAGAGCAAGTATGTCTTTTCTTAAGTATGGAGACCAAAACTGTATGCAGTATTCCAGGTGCGGTCTCACCAATACCTTATATAACTGCAGCAATACCTCCTTGTTTTTATATTCTATCCCCCTAGCAATAAAAGCCAACATTCCGTTGGCTTTCTTGATCACCTGCTGCACCTGCATACCAACTTTTTGATTTTCTTGCACTAGGACCCCCAGATCCCTTTGTACTGCAGTACTTTCCAGTCTCTCGCCATTAAGAAAATAACTTGCTCTCTGATTTTTCCTGCCAAAGTGCATAACCTCACATTTTCCAATATTATATTGCATCTGCCAAATCTCCGCCCACTCACCCAGCCTGTCTATATCCCCTTGCAGGTTTTTTATGTCCTCCTCACTCTCTACTTTCCCTCCCATCTTTGTATCATCTGCAAATTTTGATATGTTGCACTCGGTCCCCTCCTCCAAATGTTAAAAAGAATTGTACTGTTTTCATTTTCTTTGAAGACTTTCGATTATTAGTTATAAAAATATGGAAGGGGAAACGGGCTATTTGACTGGGGCGGGCAGGTAGAGGCAGGAGGTCATGTGATGAAAGCTCCAGGAGTTGGCGACCCTAACCTGGTGGCCCTGGCTTCACCGACCTTCTGTGGGCAATCAGGGAATGGAACTGGCAGAGGCCTGAGAACTGTCACCAAACTCCCTTATCCACACCAGGGGAGGGCGAGGAGCAGGGGGAGGGGGAGGAGCAGGGGGAGGGGGAGGAGCAGGGGGAGGGGAGAGGTATTAGGGCAGAAGTTCAGAGGTGTTGAACTGCAGAGCAATGAAGTACGTTCGGTGCTGTGGTCACTGTTGCGAGGGGCAAATGAACCCTCCCTGATTCTCCCTCCTCCTCCGCACTGGCTTTGTGCCGTCTGAACTGTACCTGGGGACGGCACTGGCAAATTAGGTTACTGAACATTGTTTAATAGGGAGACAGAGAGGGTAGAGCCCATATGTAGAGGATTCAACCAAAGAGCCCTCTTCTCACAGACTTACCTGTTTTTCATAGATGTACACAGACAGATGATATACATAGACAGATGATATACACAGACAGATGATATACACAAAACACAGAGCATTAAACTCAGGAGCAGAGTTACAGGGAGCTGGAGTGGAGGCTGCACTCTGGTGAATATAACCCGGCATTTCTCACCCACCGTCTGGGTTCAATAAAACTCCTCACGGGCTGGGGAAAACTCACCTTTCTCCTTTACACAGGTAGATCAGGTGAGCTGAGCAGTGGTCGGGTGGCTGGCTCACTGGCTGTCCAGGGGGACTGAGTCTCCCTCCTCCGTCTCACTCTCAGATCCTGGTCTGGACTACGGGGCCCGGCCAATCCCGGTCCAGGCTGGGATGGTTGTTCCCGGAGATGCTGCGCTGAGCCAGCCAGATAGATGACACATGGGCCTTGGGCATCACTGGAGGCTGCACTGCCCTCTGGAGCTGGCCTGGGGTAGGCGATGCTGAGGGACGGTGTTATATTTGGGGCCTGGTTATTCTCCCCAGAGTGCAATAATGCGGGGAGGTGATCTGTGTTTGTACGTCTCGCTGTGCGAGTAAGAGAGCAGCAGTTACCCCCCCCAGGCACAGGTTACAGTTTCCAGGCGTTTTTCATCATGATGATGAAGTAGACGTCAGTATCTATGGAGGCGCTGACACCTGCGTAGTAATTCATAAACTCCTCCATCGTCACCTACAGTCATACCAAACATGTTTTATCACAGCTGCCCAAATCTGGACACAAGCGCAGTGCAGAGTGTTACACGGGCGAAGAGCAGAGTCCAAATCGGCACAGACCATGGAGACTGGACCACCAGCCCCGGAGCTCCGCCCCCCAGCCCCGGAGCTCCGCCCCCCAGCCCCGGAGTTCCGCCCCCCAGCCCCGGAGCTCCGCCCCCCAGCCCCGGAGCTCCGCCCCCCAGCCCCGGAGCTCCGCCACCATCACATCTTCCATCCCCTTCCACCCATGGAGGGGATCACACATCAATTTGACAGAAACGGGGGACACCCGGGTGCTGATGACTCAGAGTTGGGGCAGTTGCTGGATGACAGACCTGGATTAGAGCCTGCCCACTGTACCACGTCTTCAGTTTATATTCCTCCCTCTCCTGAAGGGCTTGACTCGTGCTGGGGTACGGCTGTACAGGCACCAGGCTCCTCCAGTATCTCCGCCAAGTAACCAGACAGAATCAGCAGACTATGCAAACTACTGTCAAACCCTGAACAAGCCCTTCCTTCCTTTTTTAGTGAACAGTCTCATCTACCCATCATCTCCCCTTATCCCTCAACCCCACCTACCCACCTTCTCCCCATCTCTCAAATCCCACCTCCCCGAATCCCCATATCTCACCTCCCCATATCCCTCAGTCCCACCTACTCACCACCTCCCCATAACCCTCAGTCCCACCTACTCACCTTCTCCCCATAACCCTCAGTCCCACCTACTCACCACCTCCCCATAACCCTCAGTCCCACCTACTCACCACCTCCCCATATCCCTCAGTCCCACCTACTCACCTTCTCCCCATAACCCTCAGTCCCACCTACTCACCTTCTCCCCATATCCCTCAGTCCCACCTACTCACCTTCTCCCCATAACCCTCAGTCCCACCTACTCACCACCTCCCCATATCCCTCAGTCCCACCTACTCACCACCTCCCCATATCCCTCAGTCCCACCTACTCACCTTCTCCCCATATCCCTCAGTCCCACCTACTCACCTTCTCCCCATAACCCTCAGTCCCACCTACTCACCTTCTCCCCATATCCCTCAGTCCCACCTACTCACCTTCTCCCCATATCCCTCAGTCCCACCTACTCACCACCTCCCCATATCCCTCAGTCCCACCTACTCACCTTCTCCCCATATCCCTCAGTCCCACCTACTCACCTTCTCCCCATATCCCTCAGTCCCACCTACTCACCTTCTCCCCATATCCCTCAGTCCCACCTACTCACCACCTCCCCATATCCCTCAGTCCCACCTACTCACCTTCTCCCCATATCCCTCAGTCCCACCTACTCACCTTCTCCCCATATCCCTCAGTCCCACCTACTCACCTTCTCCCCATATCCCTCAGTCCCACCTACTCACCACCTCCCCATAACCCTCAGTCCCACCTACTCACCTTCTCCCCATATCCCTCAGTCCCACCTACTCACCTTCTCCCCATAACCCTCAGTCCCACCTACTCACCTTCTCCCCATAACCCTCAGTCCCACCTACCCACCTTCTCCCCATAACCCTCAGTCCCACCTACTCACCTTCTCCCCATATCCCTCAGTCCCACCTACTCACCTTCTCCCCATATCCCTCAGTCCCACCTACTCACCACCTCCCCATATCCCTCAGTCCCACCTACTCACCTTCTCCCCATATCCCTCAGTCCCACCTACTCACCACCTCCCCATATCCCTCAGTCCCACCTACTCACCTTCTCCCCATATCCCTCAGTCCCACCTACTCACCTTCTCCCCATATCCCTCAGTCCCACCTACTCACCTTCTCCCCATATCCCTCAGTCCCACCTACTCACCTTCTCCCCATAACCCTCAGTCCCACCTACTCACCACCTCCCCATATCCCTCAGTCCCACCTACTCACCTTCTCCCCATATCCCTCAGTCCCACCTACTCACCTTCTCCCCATAACCCTCAGTCCCACCTACTCACCACCTCCCCATAACCCTCAGTCCCACCTACTCACCACCTCCCCATATCCCTCAGTCCCACCTACTCACCTTCTCCCCATATCCCTCAGTCCCACCTACTCACCACCTCCCCATATCCCTCAGTCCCACCTACTCACCTTCTCCCCATATCCCTCAGTCCCACCTACCCACCTTCTCCCCATATCCCTCAGTCCCACCTACCCACCTTCTCCCCATATCCCTCAGTCCCACCTACCCACCTTCTCCCCATATCCCTCAGTCCCACCTACTCACCTTCTCCCCATATCCCTCAGTCCCACCTACTCTCCACCTCCCCATATCCCTCAGTCCCACCTACTCACCACCTCCCCATATCCCTCAATCCCACCTACTCACCACCTCCCCATATCCCTCCGTCCCACCACCTACCTTCACCCCACCTACCCAACAGCATTTAACCCCCGAGGGGCTGATTTAAATCCCTGATCCACCACGATCACCCGAAGTTGAAAAATACACCAGTGTGGAGAATTGTGGAAATTTATCTCCTCTGCACAATGTAACTGCTGCAGGGCGGGCTCAGGAGGATCAGTCATTGAGTAATTCAAAACAGAGATCGATAGATTTCTAGATATTAAAGGCATCAAGGGATATGGGGATAGTGCAGGAAAATGGGGTTGAGATAGAAGATCAGCCACGATCTGATTGAATGGTGGAGCAGGCTCGAGGGGCCGGATGGCCTATTCCTGATGCTCTTATAACCATGCCCCAATATAATTGCAGCTACCATAGTAACTGGGTTCTAATCCCCATACATGGTGACTGCCAGGACTGTGAGTGGGATAAATGCCCACTCACTGCTCCTTCTTCGGCTCTCGGCTTACATCATGGGCTTAAAATGAGCGGTAAAATCACATCTCTTGGTCCTAGATCTGGCAGAAACAATTCCACTCAGAATGATCCAATGTGGATCGAACCCAGTACTGAACAATCCAGCCCTACAGCTACTTATCATTCAGGTCTTTTCTCTAGAGGAGTGGGCCACCCGTGGTGTTGGACCTGGCGATTTGTAAACAAGTGTGGTCTTCAGGTGAAGCAGAGTTAGAGGCCGGGGGACGAGCAGGGCTATTTCAGTCCCCCTGCTATAGTCACACACTGTCCTATTTTAATATTGCCATAATAAATTCCTGTGCACATTTAGAATGGAAACGTCCCATGTAAACTGGTCACATTGTGATTACACTCTCCCACCATCAGCAGTTATATCCTCTGCATACTGTGACTGCCAAGGATCCCCCACTTCACACTTGGCCTGGACTCCCCCTGTCCAACTCCACAGCTGATCATCTAGTAAGATACTAAAGGCCTTGTGTATAGCGTGCACTTCCTGTCAGCGTCACACACACCGTCACATCTCAGGCATCACATCTCAGCATATCCTCCGACTCACTGTGAGCAACGCTGTGACAGATCTACACACGCACGTGTACACACTCCCCTCCATGGGAAGTACCCAGCTTGTAACTTTGCAGTGTTAGCGGAAGCCTAGAAAATCAGCTGTGCAATATTAGCAAACAAAGGTTTATCAGATAAACGGGTTCAGGCCTCTGTTACAGCAGCACTTGTCGACTCAGACCACACAGACTGGGTTCTGGGGTATTAACGGCAGTGTGTTGGAGCCCCAACCTGCAGCACCCCCAGCTCAATCCCCACTGGGTTTCTGACCTCCACCGTTAGTGAGGGGGTGGGGGAGGGACGGACAGAGACCGGGTTTTGGGGGTGGGGGTTGATGAGCGAGCCTCCACTATTAGGCTGTTATCGCCATCTCCCAGCGGCCGGTGGAAGTGCAGTTGTCACAGGCACGGGGGCAGGATCACCTGCCGAGACCGTGCAGAGCGACTACAACCACCATGGTAAGATAATCCCCCGACTATTGAGAAGCCAACTCCCTCACTTACTATTCCATCCTTATCGTAGGGCGAATCAAAGTTATCCAGGAAGATCCTGAAGACCTGGTCCTCAGTCCACTCCCCATTCTGATACTTGGGGTGATGCTGTGCGTTGTACACTCCACGCAGATCATCAATGGTTATCACACCATCCCCCGTCTTGTCCAGTTTACGGAAGGCCTGTGCAATGATCTCCTTTCTCGCATTGGACATGGGGGGCTGCATCAGACAGAGAGAGGGACAGTAAATGAAAGGGACAGAGTGCAACCGCATCACTTACTCTGGCACAGTCTGAATCCCATATTCCATCTGAAGCACATCAGGCCCTGCGTTCCCCCATCTCCAAGCCCCTACGGGAACTCGCTCAGGGCCCTTTCCAGTGTGACCAACCCACCCCCCACCAAGACCGCCTACTTCCACCTCCATAACATCGCCCGTCTTCACCCCTGCCTCAGCCCATCTGCTACTGAAACCCTCACCCATGCCTTTGTTACCTCAAGACTCGACTATTCCAATGCTCTCCTGGCCTCCCACTCTCCACCCTCCATAAACTCGAGCTGATCCAAAGCTCTGCTGCCCGTATCCCAACTCACACCAAGTCCCGTTCACCCATCACCCACTGTGCTCGCTGACCTACATTAGCTCCTGGTCTGGGAAAACCTCAATTTTAAAATTCTCATCCTTGCTTTCAAATCCCTCCATGGCCCTCGCCTCTCCCTATCTCTGTAACCTCCTCCAGCCCTACAACCCTCAGAGAGATCTCTGCACTCCTCTAATTCTGGCCTCTTGCACATCCCTGATTTTAATCGCTCCACCATTGGCGGCCGTGCCTTCAGCTGCCTAGGCCCTATTCTCTGGAATTCCCTCCTTAAACCTCTCCTCCCCTCTACCTCTCCTTCTTTAAGACACTCTTTAAAACCTACCTCTTTCACCAAGCTTTTTGTCACCTGTCCTAATATCACCTTATGTGGCTCGGTGTTTGACAACACTCCTGAGAAGCGCCTTGGGACTTTTTACTACGTTAAAGGAGTGATATAAATGCAAGTTGCTGTGACACGATCTCTGTACCATGGCTAAAGATGATTTAGTATTTGAAGAGTCTCAAAGTACTCAGTTTCCTGTAAGAATCGTAAACCTATTACGAGGGACCTCAGAGAATGTCATTCCCAATAGTTGGCACTCACCCGCAGTGTCACGAGGAACTCATCAAAGTCAATCGTTCCACTTGCATCCCTGTCAAAACGTTTGAAAGCTGCTTCCACATCCTCCTTCTCCATCAGCACACCATAATCACTCAGGCCCTTCACAAACTCTTTGAAGTCGAGTGTCCGGTTATTGTCGTCATCCATGATACGGAACACCCTGCATCACAGAAACACAAAACCCATCAGGTTGGTCCCATCAAACACTCCCAGGGCAGGTATAGCATGGGTTAGATACAGAGTAAAGCTCCCTCTACACTGTCCCATCAAACACTCCCAGGGCAGGTACAGCACGGGTTAGACACAGAGTAAAGCTCCCTCTACACTAACTCAATATTGCGTTTCCACTGCAACCTACGAAAACCCCACATTAGCGAGCTGTGTCATTTTTATTTCCCACTACAACCATCGTGTTACATCGGTGAGATTGTCAATTTTGTCCTGAATTTCGGACAGGTTTTCTGTGCATTTGAGCTCACTGGGAACTGGTGGGGCAAACTGTGAAGACATAGTGAGGGGAGGACAAGCCTATCGGACCAAGCGAGCGAGGGACGGGGGAGACTGCGACTGGCCGGGGGGTGGGGGGGGGGGGTGGGGACGGCGACCGAGGGGGGAGGGAATGGGGACCGAGGGAGGGAGGGAGGGAACGGGGACAGGGACCGAGGGAGGGAGGGAGGGAGGGAACGGGGAGGGAGGGAGGGAGGGAACGGGGAGGGAGGGAGGGAGGGAACGGGGAGGGAGGTGTTTCAGTTCTTAGGCTCTATTGATTCTTCCTGCCCTGGGTAGGGAAGTGATGTCCGATGGGAGTGGGGTGGTGACTCCCATCGTAGCTGGCCTCCTCCCCTCTCCCCCCCCACCCCTCGTCAGGCTAACGATCAGCCCACATAAGGGAGGGGGTCTTTGTTACAGAAACAAAGCACAATCTGCCGGGTGTAAATGCAATGGAAGAGACGAGAAAGAAAAATTCACTCCTCCTTCCTACATCCTCACTCCATTGAAACCAAAATTCATGGCACCGTCTCCCACTCGAATTCCCACTCCTTCCCAGGACCTCAGACCCAGGACCCTGCCCTTCCTCTACTAACCTACAGCTGAGATTAGTAAAATCACCTCACCTCGATTTCACTAATCTCAGCCTCTATTGGTGCCCTGAGCCGGGGGCCTGGAGCCTACACCTGGGCTTCTGTTGGGAAAACAAATGAGCGTGAGGAGCCTGTTTGTGACGGTGTGAAGTCGAACCTTTCGAGGCTGTGCTGGGATGCGAGGGAGGGAGGGAGGTGGGGAGGGCTGTCTGTTAAACGTCAGTCCCGTGGAATAAGGTTACTGTTTGGGAATTGGAAATAGATCAGCGGGGATTTGGGAAACGGTTCTGACCATCTACACTCTGTGCGAGAGACACTGAGCAGTACGGGGGAGAGCGGGGTAGGTAGAAATAAGGTGCCCACAGTCTGATGCAGTGGATAGTTAGTCAGGAGCTTGAAGCACTTCCATATCAACCGAGTGGCTTGGGGATTAGGGATGCCAAACATTACAGCTTCTGTTCATCACTATGACAACCTTATTTGCAGATCCACAGTGCCTACGCACCACCAGTTTGCACAGTGACCCTGAGGGCCAGCTCTGAGGGACAGGAGACAGGTTAAACCACACAGCCATCGAGAAATGTTATGCTGCCAGTCTCTAACCACTTTCTGTGGGTAACTAAGTGAGTGGGAGGAGGGGTGGGGAGAAATGGGCAATGAGAGGGGTCACAGCCCCCTTACCCAGTGAAGAAGCCCGGCTGTCTTTACCTGCCGAGCCCTTTGATCCCCGCAGAGCCCCGGGACAGACACTGGAGACGCAGCTTCTCCACAGGGTCCGTGCACTGCTGCAGCTCCTTCTTCGCCTTCAGCATCATCTCACGGTCGTGTCTCGCTGTACCCGCCATCTTCTCTCCGATGATCTGAAATCAAGTCTCAGTAACTTAGCCCAGACTGTTCTCATCTCACAGGGAGCTGGTAAACACCAACATACATACACCCACTGTCAAAATAACACAGCGTTTCAAATTAAAACAGGAACAGCATCAAACCAGTGACTGCAGCTGTGGATCCATTCCCCCTGGATCGAGATCGAGATCGGGGGCCACAGGATAGGAGTGACAGAGGGTTAGAAACCGTACACAAAAAACCTGGTTACCCCTTTACCAATACACAAGGAGTATATTACCCCTTTACTCCTGAAACTGTTCCCTCTCCTCAGGTACTGTCCTCCTCCCCTTCAAATCTTCCGTTAGCACCTGCCTCCTCAAAAAACCCATCCTTGACCTCTCTGTCGTTGCAAACTATCGCCCCCATCTCCAACCTCCCTTTCCTCTCCAAAGTCCTTGAATGTGTTGTCACCTCCCAAATCCGTGCCCATCTTTCCCACAACTCCATGTTTGAATCCCTGCAGTCAGGTTTCCCTCCCTGTCACAGCACTGAAACGACCCTTATCAAAGTCACAAATGACCTCCTATGTGACTGAGACCGTGGTAAACTATCCCTCCTCATCCTTCTCCACCTGTCTGCAACCTTTGACACATTGACCACACCCTCCTCCTCCGGTGTCCAGCTGGGTGGGACTGCCCTCGCCTGGTTCCATTCTTATCCATCCAGTCGTAGCCAGAGAATCACCTGCAATGGCTTCTCTTCCCACTCCCTCACCGTTACCTCTGGAGTCCCCCAAGAATTTATCCTTGGCCCCCTCCTATTCCTCATCTACATGCTGCCCCTCGGCGACATCATCCGAAAACACGACGTCAGGTTCCATATGTACGCTGACAACACCCAGCTCGACCTCACCACCACCTCTTATAACCTCTCCACTGCTTCTGATTTGTCACACTGCTTGTCCGAAGAGCAAAAATTTCCTCCAACTAAACATTGGGAAGACCGAAGCCATTGTCTTCGGTCCCCGCCAAAAACTCCATTCCCTAGCCACCCACACCAACCCACTCCCTGGTCACTGAGGCTGAACCAGACTGAGACTGTTTGCAACCTTGGCGTCCTATTTGGCCCTGAGATGAGCTTCCAACCACATATCCACTCCAACACCAAGACCTCCGTAACATCGCCCGTCTCCACCCCTGCCTCAGGCCATCTGCTGCTGGAACCCTCATCCAGACTCAACTATTCCAATGCTCTCCTGGCTGGCCTCCCATCTTCCGCCCTCCATAAACACGAGCTCATCCAAAACTCTGCTGCCCGTATCCTAACTCGCACCAAGTCCTGCTCACCCATCACCCCTGTGCTCGCTGACCTACATTGGCTCCTGGTCCGGAAACACTTTCAATTTAAAATTCTTATCCTCATGTTCAAGTCCCTTCATGGCCGTGCCTCTCCTTATCTCTGTAACATCCTCCAGCCCTACACCCCTCCGAAAACTCTCTGTGCCTCTAACTTTGGCCTCTTGTTCATCCCCCACTCCCTACGCCTCACTATTAGTGGCCAGGCCTTCAGCTGCCAAGGCCCTAAGCTCTGAAATTCCCTCCCTAAACCTCTCCACCTCCCTTTGCTCTTTTAAGACTCCTTAAAACCTACCTATTTAACCAGCTTCTAGTCACCCCTTCTATTATCTCCTTTGGTTTGATGTCAACTTTTGTTTGAATACGCTCCTATGAAGAGCCTTGAGATGTCTTCCTGTGTTAAAGCTGCTATATAAATGAAGTTGTTGTTGATAACACTGCCCCAGCATACAGTGCAAAATAAAGTGTCAATAAAAAAAAACCCAAAAGAGCGAGTAGACGAGTCCAACAAAATGAACATGGAGTCACAAGCCCAACAGTGTGAGCACAGAGGAATTACCGAGACCCTGTGAGGAAACCTAAACAGAGGAAGGAACCTCCGACAGAGCAAGCTACCAACACAACGGCCAGAGGTCACAGTACTTCTGATGTGGCAAAAGGAAAAATGTCAAACTGCTGCAATGGTGTGTACGGAGGAGGCATATTGATAGGACAGTGTAGTCTGTAGCTAAGTTGACAGCTTGTTCCAATTAAATAGATTAGGGAGGACCAGGGTGATGATGCAGAGATAGTAGTCGAGGAGGAGTGTGAAATATTGGATGGGATAAACATGGTGAGAGAGTAAGTGTTAAGGGGATTAGCATCTTTGAAAGTAGATAAATCACCAGTCCCGGATGAAATGTATCCCAGGCTGTTCAGAGAAGCCAGGGAGGAAATAGCGGAGGCTCTGAGCATCATTTTCCAATCCTCCCTGGCTACAGGCGTGGTGCCAGAGGACTTGAGGCTGTTAATGTTGTCCCGTTGTTTAAAAAGGGAGAAAGGATAGACCGAGTAATTACAGGCCAGTCAGTCTAACCTCGGTGGTGGGCAAATTATTGGAATCAATTCTGAGAGACAGGATAAACCATTATTTAGAAAGGCACGGACTAATCAAGGACAGTCAGCACGGATTTGTTATTTGAATGTCATGTCTGACTAACTTGATTGAATTTTTTGAGGAGGTGACAAGGAGGGTCATAAGAACATAAGAACATAAGAAATAGGAGCAGGAGTAGGCCAATCGGCCCCTCGAGCCTGCTCCGCCATTCAATAAGATCATGGCTGATCTGATCCTAACCTCAAATCTAAATTCATGTCCAATTTCCTGCCCGCTCCCCGTAACCCCTAATTCCCTTTACTTCTAGGAAACTGTCTATTTCTGTTTTAAATTTATTTAATGATGTAGCTTCCACAACTTCCTGGGGCAGCAAATTCCACAGACCCACCACCCTCTGAGTGAAGAAGTTTCTCCTCATCTCAGTTTTGAAAGAGCAGCCCCTTATTCTAAGATTATGCCCCCTAGTTCTAGTTTCACCCATCCTTGGGAACATCCTTACCGCATCCACCCGATCAAGCCCCTTCATAATCTTATATGTTTCAATAAGATCGCCTCTCATTCTTCTGAACTCCAATGAGTAGAGTCCCAATCTACTCAACCTCTCCTCATATGTCCACCCCCTCATCCCCGGGATTAACCGAGTGAACCTTCTTTGTACTGCCTCGAGAGCAAGTATGTCTTTTCTTAAGTATGGAGACCAAAACTGATTTTCTTGCACTAGGACCCCCAGATCCCTTTGTACTGCAGTACTTTCCAGTTTCTCGCCATTAAGATAATAACTTGCTCTCCAATTTTTCCTGCCAAAGTGCATAACCTCACATTTTCCAATATTGTATTGCATCTGCCAAATCTCCGCCCACTCACCCAGCCTGTCTATATCCCCTTGTAGGTTTTTTATGTCCTCCTCACTCTCTACTTTCCCTCCCATCTTTGTATCATCTGCAAACTTTGATATGTTACACTCGGTTCCCTCCTCCAAATCGTTAATATAGATTGTAAAGAGTTGGGGACCCAGCACCGACCCCTGCGGAACACCACTGGCTACAGGTTGCCAGTCCGAGAATGTACCATTTATCCCAACTCTCTGCTTCCTGTTAGATAACCAATCCTCCACCCATGCCAGAATATTACCCCCAATCCAGTGATTCTTTATCTTGAGCAATAATCGATGAGGGTAGCGCGTTTGATGTAGTCTACAAGGATTTTAGCAAGACCCACCTGGCAGACTGGTCAAAAAAGTAAAAGCCCATGGGATCCAAGGGAATGTGGCAAGTTGGATCCAAAATTGGCTCAGTGGCAGGAAGCAAAGGGTAATGGTCGACGGGTGTTTGTGTGACTGGAAGGCTGTTTCCAGTGGGATCCTGCAAGGCTCAGTACTAGGTCTCTTGCTTTTTGTGGTATATATTAATAATTTGGACTTGAATGTGGTGGGCTCGAGCAAGAAGTTTGCAGATGATACAAAAATTGGCCGTGCGGTTGATAGTGAGGAGGAAAGCTGTAGACTGCAGGAAGATATCAATGGACTGGTCAGATGGTCAGAAAAGTGGCAAATGGAGTTCAATCTGGAGAAGTGTGAGGTAATTCATTTGGGGAGAGCAAACAAGGCAAGGGAGTGCACAATAAATGGGAGGATACTGAGAGGTATAGAGGAACAAAGGGACCTTGAAGTGCATGTCCACAGATCCCTGAAGGTAGATAAGGTGGTTAAAAAGGCATACGGGATACTTTCCTTTATTAGCCAAGGCACAGAATATAAGAGCAGAGAGGTTATGCTAGAACTGTATAAAACACTAGTTAGGCCACAGCTTGAGTACTGCGTACAGTTCTGGTCACCACGTTACAGGAAAGATGTGACTGCATTAGAGAGGGTACAGAGGAGATTTCCGAGGATGTTGCCAGGACTGGAGAACTTTAGCTATGAGAAAAGATTGGATAGGCTGGGGTTGTTTTCTTTGGAACAAAAGGAGGCTGAGGGAAGATTTAATTGAAGTACATAAAATTATAACGGGACCAGGGGGCATAGATTCAAAGTAATTGGTGGAAAGGTTAGAGGGGAGCTAAGGAGCAATGCTTTCACCCAGAGGGTGGTGGGGGTCTGGAACTCACTGCCTGAAAGGGTGGTGGAGGCAGAAACCCTCAACTCATTTAAAAAGTGCCTGGATATGCACCTGAAGTGTTGTAACCTACAGGGCTACGGACCAAGTGCTGGAAAGTGGGATTACGCTGGATAGCTCTCTTTCAGCCGGCACGGACACAATGGGCCAAATGGCCTCCTTCTGTGCTGTAACGTTCTATGACCAGGGGTCATAATTTTAAGTTGCATAAGGCCAGATCGAGGTTAGATGTCAGGAGGTGGTTTGTCTCCCAGAGAATAGTGGGCCTCTGGAGCAGGCTGCCGGCTCATGCAGCGGAGGCCGATTCGCTGAATTCCTCCAAGCGAAAGCTGGACCTGTTTCTGGCTGGGCGGAGATCACCTCGTATAAAAGTTGGGAATGTAATGATCATAGAATTATCAGGGCCAGAGTGATCTCCTGGACTCATTTCAATTGTTAAAGGGGTCAGAGAGGAATTTCCCAGAGTTTTTTTTCCCTGAAATGGTTTGCATGGTTTTGAGTGGGGAGAGTATATATTGTGATACACAAGGTATGGGACAGGCTGGATGGACCTCAATCATCCCCAGGACCTGGCCTGGCCCCTCCCTCACTCCTGGGCCTCGGCCCCTCTCGCCCACTCCACTCACCCTGCCTCCCTCCCTCCATCTCCATTCTCTCTCTCCCCCCTCCCCCTCCCTCTCTCCCTTCCCCTCACTCACCTCCCCTATCACCCTCCCCCACCTTTCTCTCACCCCGTCCTCATTCTTTCCCTCTCCCCCTCCCTCCTCTCACTCACCTCCCCACTCTCCCCCTTCTCCTCTCCCCCCTTCTCCTCACACATCCCTCTCTCCCCTCACTCACCTCCCCGCTCTTTCCGTCACTCACTTCCATGCTCTTTCCCTCACTCACCTCCCCTCTTCCCCCTCGCTCTCCCCCTCTTCTGCCTCACTCTCTCTCCTTTTTCCCCCTTCTTTTCTCCCTCACTCACTCTTTGCCTCACTCCTCTCCCTCCCCTTCCTTTCTCCCTCACTCACTCCCCTCTTTCCCTCACTCTCTCCCCTCACTTTCCCTCTTTCCCCTTTCTCCCTGTCTTTTCTCTCACTCTCCCCCAATTTCCCTCTTTCACCCTTTCCACCCACTCTCCCACTTTTCTCCCTCACTCTCCCCCTCCCTCTTTTCCCTCACTGTCCCCTTTCCCCTCACTCTCTCTCCTCACTCCCCTTTTTTTCCTCAACTCTCCCCCTCCCCACACTCTTTCCCCCCTCTTTCTCACTCTCTCCCCCCCGTTCCCTCCCTCTCCCCATCCCCTCACTCTTCCCCTCCATCCCCTCACTCTTCCCCCCTCTTCTCTCTCCCCTTCCCCCTCTTTTCCTCACTCTCTCCCTCATTCACTCCCCCCTTTCCCTCACTCCCTTCCCCATTCCCTCACTCCCTCCCCTTTCCCCCTCTCTCCCCTCACTCTCACCTCCCCACTCTTTTCCCCTCTCTCCTTCTCACTCTCTCTCACCTTCCCACTCTTTCCCTCACTTTCCCGCTTTTCCTGTCTCCCCATCACTCCCCCTCACTCGCTCTCTCCCCCCTCACTCCCCTTCACTCGCTCTCTCCCCCCTCACTCCCCCTCACTCGCTCTCTCCCCCCTCACTCGCTCTCTCCCCCCTCACTCGCTCTCTCCCCCCTCACTCGCTCTCTCCCCCCTCACTCGCCCTCACTCGCTCTCTCCCCCCTCACTCGCTCTCTCCCCCCTCACTCGCCCTCACTCGCTCTCTCCCCCTCACTCCCCCTCACTCGCTCTCTCCCCCCTCACTCCCCCTCACTCGCTCTCTCCCCCCTCACTCCCCCTCACTCGCTCTCTCCCCCCTCACTCCCCCTCACTCGCTCTCTCCCCCTCACTCTCTCCCCCCTCACTCCCCCTCACTCGCTCTCTCCCCCCTCACTCCCCCTCACTCGCTCTCTCCCCCCTCACTCTCTCCCCCCTCACTCGCTCTCTCCCCCTCACTCGCTCTCTCCCCCCTCACTCCCCCTCACTCGCTCTCTCCCCCCTCACTCGCTCTCTCCCCCTCCCCCTCACTCCCCCCTCACTCACCTCCTCTCTCACCCTCCCCCACCTCTCTCTCACCCCATCCTCATTCTTTCCCTCTCCCCCTCCCTCTACCCCCTTTCTCCTCTCACTCACCTCCCCACTCTCCCCCTTCTCCTCTCCCCCTTCTCCTCACACTCACCTCCCCGCTCTTTCCGTCACTCACTTCCATGCTCTTTCCCTCACTCACCTCCCCTCTTCCCCCTCACTCTCCCCCTCTTCTGCCTCACTCTCTCTCCTCTTTCCCCCTTCTTTTCTCCCTCACTCACTCTTTGCCTCTCTCCTCCCCTCCCCTTCTTTTCTCCCTCACTCACTCCCCTCTTTCCCTCACTCTCTCCCCTCACTTTCCCTCTTTCCCCTTTCTCCCTGTCTTTTCCCTCACTCTCCCC
The DNA here is from genome assembly GCF_035084215.1 of Heptranchias perlo. Classification (NCBI taxonomy): domain Eukaryota; kingdom Metazoa; phylum Chordata; class Chondrichthyes; order Hexanchiformes; family Hexanchidae; genus Heptranchias; species Heptranchias perlo. The sequence continues at coordinate 653,765 of NC_090328.1, forward strand.
CAATTTCCCTCTCTCACCCTTTCCACCCACTCTCCCACTTTTCTCCCTCACCCTCTTTTCCCTCACTGTCCCCCTTTCCATCACTCTCTCCCCTCACTCCCCTTTTTTTCCTCAACTCTCCCCCTCCCCACACTCTATCCCCCCTCTTTCTCACTCTCTCTCCCCCGTTCCCTCCTTCTCCCCCTCTCCCCCTCCCTATCCCCTCACTCTTCCCCTCCATCCCCTCACTCTTCCCCCCCTCACTCTTCCCCCCCCCACTCTTCCCCCCCCACTCTTCCCCCCCCACTCTCTCTCCCCCCCCACTCTCTCTCCCCCCCCCACTCTCTCTCCCCCTCTTCTCTCTCCCCTTCCCCCTCTTTTCCTCACTCTCTCCCTCATTTCCCTCACTCCCTCCCCCACTTTCCCCCCTCTTTCCCCCACTCTTTCCCCCTCTCTCCTCCTCACTCGCTCTCACCTACCCACTCTTTCCCTCACTTTCCCGCTTTTCCTGTCTCCCCATCACTCCCCCCTCACTCGCCCTCTCCCCCCTCACTCGCTCTCTTCCCCCCTCACTCCCCCTCACTCGCTCTCTTCCCCCCTCACTCCCTCTCTCCCCCTCACTCCCTCTCTCCCCCTCACTCGCCCTCTCCCCCCTCACTCGCCCTTCTTTTCTCCCCCTCTCCTCTCTTTTCTCCCCCTCTCCTCTCTCTTTTCTCTCTCACCCTTTTCCTCATACCCCCTCAACTTTCCCACTCTCTCTCCCTCTTTCTCTCTCCACCCCCACTTTCCCTCCCCTCCACTTTCCCTCCCCTCCACTTTCCCTCCCCTCCACTCCACTTTCCCTCCCTCGATCCCCTCACTCCTCTTTCCCTCCACTCCACTTTCCCTCCACTCCACTTTCCCTCCCTCCTCTTTCCCTCCACTCCACTCCCACTCCCTCCTCTTTCCCTCCCTCCTCTTTCCCTCACTCGATCCCTCCACTCCACTTTCCCTCCACTCCACTTTCCCTCCACTCCACTTTCACTCCCTCCACTTTCCCTCCCTCCACTCCTCTTTCCCTCACTCGATCCCTCCACTCCTCTTTCCCTCACTCGATCCCTCCACTCCTCTTTCCCTCACTCGATCACTCCACTCCACTTTCCCTCACTCACCTCTCGGCGCCTCCTCCACACCTGAGGCTCGCGGACCGCAGCTCCCGACCCCGCCCTCAGCTCCACGCCTATTGGTCAGCGCCCGCCGTCACTCTGGCGAACCCCGCTGCTGATTGGTTGATGGTCACATCAATCTCCGCTGGAGCCCCGCCCCCCGCCGCGCCGTTGTTGCCCTGGAAACGGGAGGCGAACGGAGTGTCGGCGGCGTCAAAATTGGACGAGGTGAAAAACTCAAGCGGGTATTGAAGAGCCGGAGAGACCGAGCCCGGCCCGGCCCGACCGGGGGCAGCTCCCGGTATCGGAAGGGGGAAAGACCGGCTCGGATGGGCTGATTATCGTGTAAAACTGTCGAGGAGTTTGAAACACTCAGCAGCGCCGGTGGAGGGAGAGGTTTGGGAGTGACCCGTTGCGGAGGCCGCAGCCCCTCATTCCCCGCCTCGCACTCACTCTGCCCCGGTCACCCGGTGAAGGGGGCGGGCCGGGGGCTCAATCAAGGTGCAGAAAGACAAACTGTTTCCTGTGGTGGGAGAGTCCAGAACCTGGGGGATCCCCTCAAAATGAGAGCTCGGCCGCTCGGGAAACATTTCCTCACACTCCCGGGGAGGGGAATCTGGAAAACTCGCCTCAAAATAACCTGTGGACCTGGGGGGGGGTCAATTGAACATTTCATAACTGAGACTGATCGATTGGAGTTGGTTCAGGGGATTAAAGGTGACGGAACCAAGGTGGGTGGATGGAGTTCTTATGTTCTTATCCACACTGCCTGTGGGACAGAGGAACAGGAGTTGGCCATTCAGCCCCTCGTGCCTGCTCCGCCATTTGATAAGATCATGGCTGATCTGTGATCTAACTCCATATACCTGCCTTTGGCCCATATCCCTTAATACCTTTGGTTGCCAAAAAGCTATCTATCTCACATTTAAATTTAGCAATTGAGCTGGTATCAATTGCCGTTTGCGGAAGAGAGTTCCAAACTTCTACCACCCTTTGTGTGTAGAAATGTTTTCTAATCTCGCTCCTAAAAGGTCTGGCTCTAATTTTTAGACTGTGCCCCCTACTCCTAGAATCCCCAACCAGCGGAAATAGTTTCTCTCTATCCACCCTATCTGTTCCCCTTAATATCTTATAGACTTCGATCAGATCACCCCTTAACCTTCGAAACTCTAGAGAATACAACACCAATTTCATAGAATCATAGAAGTTTACAACATGGAAACAGGCCCTTCGGCCCAACATGTCCATGTCGCCCAGTTTATACCACTAAGCTAGTCCCAATTGCCTGCACTTGGCCCATATCCCTCGATACCCATCTTACCCATGTAACTGTCCAAATGCTTTTTAAAAGACAAAATTGTACCCGCCTCTGCTACTGCCTCTGGCAGCTCGTTCCAGACACTCACCACCCTTTGAGTGAAAAAATTGCCCCTCTGGACCCTTTTGTATCTCTCCCCTCTCACCTTAAATCTATGTCCCCTCGTTATAGACTCCCCTACCTTTGGGAAAAGATTTTGACTATCGACCTTATCTATGCCCCTCATTATTTTATAGACTTCTATAAGATCACCCCTAAACCTCCGACTCTCCAGGGAAAAAAGTCTCAGTCTATCCAACCTCTCCCTATAAGTCAAACCATCAAGTCCCGGTAGCATCCTAGTAAACCTTTTCTGCACTCTTTCTAGTTTAATAATATCCTTTCTATAATAGGGTGACCAGAACTGTACACAGTATTCCAAGTGTGGCCTTACTAATGTCTTGTACAACTTCAACAAGACATCCCAACTCCTGTATTCAACGTTCTGACCAATGAAACCAAGCATGCTGAATGCCTTCTTCACCACCCTATCCACCTGTGACTCCACTTTCAAGGAGCTATGAACCTGTACTCCTAAATCTCTTTGTTCTATAACTCTCCCCAACGCCCTACCATTAACGGAGCAGGTCCTGGCCCGATTCGATCTACCAAAATGCATCACCTCACATTTATCTAAATTAAACTCCATCTGCCATTCATCGGCTCACTGGCCCAATTTATCAAGATCCCGTTGCAATCCGAGACAACCTTCTTCACTGTCCACAATGCCACCAATCTTGGTGTCATCTGCAAACTTACTAACCATGCCTCCTAAATTCTCATCCAAATCATTAATATAAATAACAAATAACAGCGGACCCAGCACCGATCCCTGAGGCACACCGCTGGTCACAGGCCTCCAGTTTGAAAAACAACCCTCTACAACCACCCTCTGTCTTCTGTCATCAAGCCAATTTTGTATCCAATTGGCTACCTCACCTTGGATCCCGTGAGATTTAACCTTATGTAACAACCTACCATGCGGTATCTTGTCAAAGGCTTTGCTAAAGTCCATGTAGACCACGTCTACTGCACAGCCCTCATCTATCTTCTTGGTTACCCCTTCAAAAAACTCAATCAAATTCGTGAGACATGATTTTCCACTCACAAAACCATGCTGACTGTTCCTAATCAGTCCCTGCCTCTCCAAATGCCCGTAGATCCTGTCTCTCAGAATACCCTCTAACAACTTACCCACTACAGATGTCAGGCTCACCGGTCTGTAGTTCCCAGGCTTTTCCCTGCCGCCCTTCTTAAACAAAGGCACAACATTTGCTACCCTCCAATCTTCAGGCACCTCACCTGTAGCTGTCGATGATTCAAATATCTCTGCTAGGGGACCCGCAATTTCCTCCCTAACCTCCCATAACGTCCTGGGATACATTTCATCAGGTCCCGGAGATTTATCTACCTTGTTGCGCATTAAATTTGTGTAATCTCTCCTCGTAACGTAACCCTTGAAGTCCAGGTATCATTCTAGTCAACCTATGCTGCACTCCCTCCAAGGCCAATATGTCCTTCCAAAGGTGCGGTGCCCAGAACAGCTCTCAGTACTCCAGGTGCGGTCTAACCAGGGTTTTGTTTTGCTGCAGCATAACCTCTGCCCCCTTGTACTCTCGTCCTCTGGATATAAAGGCCAGCATTCCATTAGCCTTCTTGATTATTTTCTGCACCTGTTCATGACACTTCAATGATCTATGTACCTGAACCCCTAAGTCCCTTTGGACATCCACTGTTTTTAACTTTTTACCATTTAGAAAGTACCCTGTTCTATCCTTTTTTGATCCAAAGTGGATGACCTCACATTTGTCTACATTGAATTCCATTTGCCACAATTTTGCCCATTCACCTAATCCATCAATATCCCTTTGTAATTTTATGTTTTCATCTACACTGCTTACAATGCCACCAATCTTTGTGTCATCGGCAAACTTAGATATGAGACTTTCTATGCCTTCATCTAAGTCGTTAATAAATATTGTGAATAATTGAGGCCCCAAGACAGATCCCTGCGGGACTCCACTAGTCACATCCTGCCAATGTGAATACTTACCCATTATCCCTCCTCTCTGTCGCCTTTCGCTCAGCCAACTTCCTAACCAAGTCCGTACTTTTTCTTCGATTACATGGGCTTCTCTTTTATCTAACAGTCTCTTATGTGGGACCTTATCAAATGCCTTCTGGAAGTCCATATAAATAACATTCATTGACATTCCCCTGTCCACTACTTTAGTCACCTCTTCAAAAAATTCAATCAGGTTTGTCAGGCACGACCTACCTTTCACAAATCCACGCTGGCTCTCCCTGATTAACTGAAAATTCTCGAGGTGTTCAGTCACCCTATCCTTAATTGTAGACTCCAGCAATTTCCCCACAACAGATGTTAGGCTAACTGGTCTATAATTCCCCGGTTTCCCTCTCTCTCCTTTCTTAAAAAGCGGAGTGACGTGCAATTTTCCAATCTAGAGGGGCAGTACCTGATAAAGGGGAACCAATGGATGCAGTATATTTGGAGTTCCAAAAGGCATTCGATAAGGTGCCACACAATAGGCTACTGCACAAGATAAGAGCTCATGGTGTTGGGGATCCTAAATCTAAACAAAGGAAACTATGAAGGTATGAGGAGTGAGTTGGCAATGATAGAGTGGGGAGCTTCATTAAAAGGCATGACGATGGATAGGCAATGGCTAACATTTAAGGAACGAATGCATGAATTGCAACAATTATACATTCCTTTCTGGCGCAAAAACACAAAAGGAAAAGCGGCCCAACCGTGGCTAAGAAAAGAAATTAAGGATAGTATTAGATCCAAAGAGGAGTCATATAAAGTTGCCAGAAAAAGTAGCAAGCCTGAGGATTGGGAGCAGTTCAGAATTCGGCAAAAAAGAACCGAGAGATTGATTAGAAGGGGAAAAATAGAGTATGAGAGTAAACTTGCAAGGAACATAAAAGTGGACTGTAAAAGCTTCTACAAGTATGTAAAAAGAAAAAGATTAGTGAAGACAAATGTAGGTCCCTTACAGTCAGAAACAGGAGAATTTAAAATGGGGAACAAGGAAATGGCAGAGCAATTAAACAAATAATTTGGTTCTATCTTCGCGGAAGAGGACGCAAATAACTTCCCAGAAATGCTAGGGAACCAAGGGACTAGTGAGAAGCAGGAATTAAAGGAAATTACTATTTGTAAAAAAAATAGTGCTGGAGAAATTAATGGGACTGAAAGCCGATAAATCCCCAGGGCCTGATAATCTGCATCCCAGAGTACTAAAAGAGGTAGCCATGGAAATAGTGGATGCATTGGTTGTCATCTTCCAAAATTCTATAGACTCTGGAACAGTTCCTGCAGATTGGAGTGTGGCAAATGTAACCCCACTATTTAAAAAAGGAGGGAGAGAGAAAACAGGGAACTACAGACCGGTTAGCCTAACATCAGTAGTCGGGAAAATGCTTGAGTCTATTATAAAGGATGTGATATCAGGACACTTCGAAAATATCAATGAGATTAGACAAAGTCAACATGGATTTATGAAAGGGAAATCATGTTTGACAAACCTACTGGAGTTTTTTGAGGATGTAACTGGTAGAATAGATAAGGGAGAACCAGTGGATGTGGTTTATTTGGATTTTCAGAAGGCCTTTGATAAAGTCTCACATCAGAGGTTAGTGTACAAAATTAAAGCACATGGGATTGTGGGGAATATACTGGCATGGATTGAGAATTGGTTAACAGACAGGAAACAGAGAGTAGGAATAAACGGGTCTTTTTCCGGGTGACAGGCAGTGACTAGTGGGGTACCGCAGGGATCAGTGCTTGGGCCCCAGCTATTCACAATATATATCAATGATTTGGCTGAGGGAACCAAATGTAATATTTCCAAGTTTGCTGACAACACAAAACTAGGTGGGATCGTGAGTTGTGAGGAGGATGCAAAGAGGCTTCAAGGCGATTTAGACAAGTTGAGTGAGTGGGCAAATACATGGCAGAGGCAGTATAATGTGGATAAATGTGAAGTTATCTGCTTCAGAAGGAAAAACAGAAAGGCAGAGTATTATTTAAATGGTGATAGATTGGGAAATGTTGATGTGCAAAGGGACCTGTGTGTCCTTGTACACCAGTCACTGAAAGTAAACATGCAGCAAGCAGTTAGGAAGGCAAATGGTATGTTGGCCTTCATTGCAAGAGGATTTGAGTACAGGAGCAAGGATGTCTTACCCTTCTAGTCTCATGTGAAGTGTGACGCTGTGAGACGTGAAGTGTGGCACAATGTGGAAAGTTGCCCAGGTATGTCCTGACCACATCTGGAGTATTGTGTGCAGTTTTGGTCTCCTTACCTAAGAAAGGATATACTTGCCATAGAGGGAGTGCAGCAAAGGTTCACCGGACTGATTCCTGGGTTGGCAGGACTGTCATATGAGGAGAGATTGGGTCGACTCGGCCTGTATTCACTGGAGTTTAGAAGAATGAGAGGGGATCTGATTGAAACAGATAAAATTCTGACAGGGCTGGACAGACTGGATGCAGGGAGGATGTTTCCCCTGGCTGGGGGGTCCAGAACGAGGGGTCACAGTCTCAGGATACGGGGTAGGACATTTAGGACTGAGATGAAGAGAAAATTCTTCACTCAGAGGGTGGTGAACCTGTGGAATTCTCTACCACAGAAGGCAGTGGAGGTCAAGTCACTGAATATATTTAAGAAGGAGCTGGATAGATTTCTAGACACAAAAGGCATCAAGGGGTATAGGAAGAGAGCGGGAATATGGTATTAAGATAGAGGATCAGCCATGATCATATTGAATGGCGGAGCAGGCCCGAAGGGCCGAATGGCCTACTCCTGCTCCTATTTTCTATGTTTTCTATGTTTCTATATACTGGCCTGGATAGAGGATTGGCTAACTAACAGAAAACAAACAGTCAGGACAAAAGGGTCATTTTTAAAATGGCAATCTGTAACTAGTGGGGTGCCGCAGGGCTCAGTGCTGGGGCCTCAACTATTTACAATATATATCAATGATTTGGATGAAGGAACAGAGTGTCTTGTGGCCAAATTTACTGATGATACAAAGATAGGTGGAAAAGCAAGTTGCGATGAGGACACAAAGTGTCTGCAAAGGGATATTGACAGGTTAAGCGAATGGGTAAAAATTTGACAGATGGAATATAATGTGGGAAAATGTGAAGTCTCCACTTTGGGAGGAAAAATAAAAAAAGCAAAATATTATTTGAATGGAGAAATACTACAAAATGCTGCAGTACAGAGGGATCTGGGTGTCCTCGTACATGAAACACAAAAAGTCATCATACAGGTGCAGCAGGTAATTCGGAAGGCAAACAGAATATTGGCCTTTATTTCTCGGGGGATGGAGTATAAAAGCAGGGAAGTCATGCTACAACTGTACAGGGTGCTGGTGAGACCACACCTGGAGTACTGCGTACAGTTCTGGTGCCCTTATTTAAGGAAGGACATACTTGCATTGGAGGCAGTTCAGAGAAGGTTCACTAGGTTGATTCTGGATATGGAAGGGTTGTCTTATGAGGAAAGATTGAACAGGTTGGGTCTACACTCATTGGAGTTTAGAAGAATGAGAGGAGATCTTGTACAAGATTCTCAGGGGACTCGATAGGGTAGATGCTGAGAGGATGTTACCCCTCATGGGGGAATCTAAAATTAGGGGGCATAGTCTCAGAATAAGGGGTCGCCCGTTTAAGACAGAAATGAGGAGGAATTTCTTCTCCCAGAGGGTCCTGAATCTTTGGAATTCTTCACCCCAAAATGTTGTGGAGGCTGAGTCATTGAATACATTCAAGGCTGAGTTAGACAAATTTTTGATCAGCAAGGGAGTCAAAGGATATGGGGAAAGGGCGGGAAAGTGGAGTTGAGGTAAAAATCAGATCAGCCATGATCTTATTAAATGGCGGAGCAGGCTCGAGGGGCTGAATGGCCTACTCCTGCTCCTATCTCTTATAGATCAGCCATGATCTAATTGAATGGCGGAACAGGCTCGAGGGGCTGAATGGCCCCCAGCGGTTCCTATGTATAAGTCAGAGGACCTCCTGGTGGGTCTGCTCCCGGGCCTGTCGCATTTTGCCATACTTGGTCCCAGGATGGATGAGAGCGAGGTGGGGGGGATGGTCTGTCAGCTTTCCCCTCTTCCAAGCACTTGTGAGCATCTGAATGATCTGAGTAAAGCTCCCTCTACACTGTCCCGTCAAACACTCCCAGGGCAGGTACAGCACGGGTTAGATACAGAGTAAAGCTCCCTCTACACTGTCCCGTCAAACACTCCCAGGGCAGGTACAGCACGGGTTAGATACAGAGTAAAGCTCCCTCTACACTGTCCCGTCAAACACTCCCAGGGCAGGTACAGGGTTAGATACAGAGTAAAGCTCCCTCTACACTGTCCCATCAAACACTCCCGGGGCAGGTACAGCACGGGTTAGATACAGAGTAAAGCTCCCTCTACACTGTCGCATCAAACACTCCCAGGGCAGGTACAGGGTTAGATACAGAGTAAAGCTCCCTCTACACTGTCCCATCAAACACTCCCAGGGCAGGTACAGCACGGGTTAGATACAGAGTAAAGCTCCCTCTACACTGTCCCGTCAAACACTCCCAGGGCAGGTACAGCACGGGTTAGATACAGAGTAAAGCTCCCTCTACACTGTCCCGTCAAACACTCCCAGGGCAGGTACAGCACGGGTTAGATACAGAGTAAAGCTCCCTCTACACTGTCCCGTCAAACACTCCCAGGGCAGGTACAGGGTTAGATACAGAGTAAAGCTCCCTCTACACTGTCCCATCAAACACTCCCAGGGCAGGTACAGCACGGGTTAGATACAGAGTAAAGCTCCCTCTACACTGTCCCGTCAAACACTCCCAGGGCAGGTACAGGGTTAGATACAGAGTAAAGCTCCCTCTACACTGTCCCATCAAACACTCCCGGGGCAGGTACAGCACGGGTTAGATACAGAGTAAAGCTCCCTCTACACTGTCGCATCAAACACTCCCAGGGCAGGTACAGGGTTAGATACAGAGTAAAGCTCCCTCTACACTGTCCCATCAAACACTCCCAGGGCAGGTACAGCATGGGTTAGATACAGAGTAAAGCTCCCTCCACACTGTCCCATCAAACACTCCCAGGGCAGAATGAGTGTAAACCTGCTGGTACTGTGCGCCATTCACCACTTGCTATCCCTGCACAGATCAGAGCTGTTGATAAAGTGCCCTGTGGGATTGTTGAAGGAATATCTTGGAGGCAGTTCCTGAGCTCCTTCCTGTTCAGTAATGTGTTGCGTGTCACGGAGCTGACAAACAGATTATATTTCTGCCTGATGCACGCGACTGAGCAGTGGAGAGCAGGGTGTAGGTGAGCAGTGTCAAGCATGAATCATCCGGATCACTGATTCCCTGCAAACTCTGGGCTCGTTTCCTATTCAGTTTCCCCACAGTCTCTATCCCTTCAGCACTCCTCCTGATTTTAAATACTTGGCTGGGATTCCCTTGAGTATAGAAGTTTGAGGGGTGAGCTGCTCAAGTTGTTTAAAATGTTTAAAAGATTTGCTAAGTTAGATATGGAGACACCACATGATTTTGCACTCTGGTCACTCGAACACACTGGACCCTCTGGTCACTCTGACCCTCTGGTCACTCGAACACTCTGGACCCTCTGGTCACTCTGACCCTCTGGTCACTCTGACCCTCTGGTCACTCGGACACTCTGGACCCTCTGGTCACTCTGACCCTCTGGTCACTCGAACACTCTGGACCCTCTGGTCACTCTGACCCTCTGGTCACTCGAACACTCTGGACCCTCTGGTCACTCTGACCCTCTGGTCACTCGAACACTCTGGACCCTCTGGTCACTCTGACCCTCGGGTCACTCGGATGCTCTGGTTACTTGGGACACTCGGGTACTCAGTTCACTCGGTCACTCGGGTCACTTGGTACACTCGATTCACACGGACACTCGGACGCTTGGGTCACTCGGACACTCGGGTCACACGGACACTCGGGTCACACGGACGCTTGGGTCACTTGGGTCACACGGACACTCGGGTCACACGGACACTCGGGTCACACGGACACTCGGGGGTCACTCGGACACTTGGGTCACACAGACACTCGGGTCACACAGACACTCGGGACGCTCGGGTCACTCGGACACTCGGGTCACACGGACACTCGGGTCACTCGGACGCTTGGGACGCTCGGGTCACTCGGACACTCGGACACTCGGGTCACACGGACACTCGGGACGCTCGGGTCACTCGGACGCTCGGGACGCTCGGGTCACTCGGACACTCGGGTCACACGGACACTCGGGTCACTCGGACGCTTGGGACGCTCGGGTCACTCGGACACTCGGGTCACACGGACACTCGGGACGCTCGGGTCACTCGGACGCTCGGGTCACTCGGACACTCGGGTCACACGAACACTCGGGACGCTCGGGTCACTCGGACACTCGGACACTCGGGTCACACGGACACTCGGGACGCTCGGGTCACTCGGACACTCGGGTCACACGGACACTCGGGACGCTCGGGTCTCTCGGACGCTCGGGTCACTCGGGTCACACGGACACTCGGGACGCTCGGGTCACTCGGACACTCGGGTCACACGGACACTCGGGACGCTCGGGTCACTCGGACACTCGGACACTTGGGTCACACGGACACTCGGGACGCTCGGGTCACTCGGACGCTCGGGTCACTCGGGTCACACGGACACTTGGTTCACACGGACACTCGGGTCACTCGGACACTCGGGTCACTTAGACACTCGGGTCACTCGGACACTCGGGTCACTTAGACACTCGGGTCACTCGGACACTCGGGTCACTTAGACACTCGGGTCACTCGGACGCTCGGTACACTCGGTTCACACGGACACTCGGGTTACGCGGACACTCGGGTCACTCGGACGCTCGGGTCACTCGGACGCTCAGGTCACTCGAACGCTCGGTTCACTCGGACACTCGGGTCACTTAGACACTCGGGTCACTCGGACGCTCGGTACACTCGGTTCACACGGACACTCGGGTTACGCGGACACTCAGACACTCGGGTCACGCAGACATTTGGACCCTTGGGTCACACGGTCACTCGGACCCTCGGTTGCTCGGGTCACGTGGTCACTCGGGTCACTCGGACCCTCGGGTCACTCGGACCCTCGGGAGCTTTACTCTGTATCTAACCCGTGCTGTACCTGCCCTGGGAGTGTTTGATGGGATGATGTAGTGTCTATGAGCAGAAATATGTGAGGAAGTCAGAAACATTGACCGATTCTGATCAAATTTGGCAGGTTTACTTTTTAATTTTGGTGCAACTTGACAGAAGGCGGCAGAATATTTGTTCATACACTCTGGGAGTGGGGTTATAAACACAGTGATCTATTTGTACATAAAGATACATAGAGATGGACTGGGAAAAGATACAGGGAAACAAACACAGAGGGAAGAACATACACATGTATAGAGGGAGTGACACACACGGACACATATACAGATAGGCAGACAGACAGAGAGCTATAAGACTGGTTCTGTGTGTACTGTGAGAGCTGAGTTTTGTGGTGGAACGATATTGGAGAGGGCTGACATTAGGCAATATTAGGATAGTTTGAACAGGTGGAGGGGTTTTCAGAGCACTCTGCAAAGATGGGTTAGATGGGCCGAATGGCCTCCCTTGTCTACATTCTGGACAATATGCATTTTTCAACTGAGCCACAGCACCTTCACTGCCTGAGGACAACTTGCACCTGGAGATTAGTGGGACCTGTCCAGTCCCACTCAATGTCCAGGCCACTGATCCCTGTCCAGTCTCACTCAATGTCCAGGCCACTGGTCCCTGTCCAGTCTCACTCAATGTCCAGGCCACTGGTCCCTGTCCAGTCTCACTCATTGTCCAGGCCACTGAATCCTGTCCCGTTTCACTCAATGTCCAGGCCACTGGTCCCTGTCCAGTCTTACTCAATGTCCAGGCCACTGGTCCCTGTCCAGTCTCACTCAATGTCCAGGCCACTGAATCCTGTCCAGTATCACTCAATGTCCAGGCCATTGGTCCCTGTCCAGTCTCACTCAATTTGCAGGCCACTGGGATGAGCTGTCTGTTGATTCCTCCCCAGTAAAAAGGATCTTTTTTAAAATCAGGAGGAGTGCTGAAGGGATAGAGACTGTGGGGAAACTGAATAGGAAACCAGCCCAGAGTTTGCAGGGAATCGGTGATCCGGATGATTCAGGCTTGACACTGCTCACCTACACCCTGCTCTCCACTGCTCAGTCGCGTGCATCAGGCAGAAACATAATCTGTCAGCTGCGTGACACGCAACAAATTACTGAACAGGAAGGAGCTCAGGAACTGCCTCCTTTGGTGCAACTTGAAAGAAGAAGACAGAATATTTGTGCAAACACTCTGGGAGTGGGGCTATAAACACAGCTGTGATCAAAAGCAAAATACTGCGGATGCTGGAAATCTGAAATAAAAACAGAAAATGCTGGAGAAGCTCAGCGGGTCAGGCAGCGTCTGTGGAGAAAGAATCAGAGCTAACGTTTCAGGTCAATGACCCTTTGTCAGATCTGGCTGTGATCTATGTGTACACAGAGATACATAGAGACAGACTGGAACAAAGATACAGGGAAACAAACACAGAGGGAAGAACATACACATGTATAGAGGGAGTGACACACACGGACACATATACAGATAGGCAGACAGACAGAGAGCTATAAGACTGGTTCTGTGTGTACTGTGAGGGCTGAGTTTTGTGGTGGAACGATATTGGAGAGGGCTGACATTAGGCAATATTAGGATAGTTTGAACAGGTGGAGGGGTTTTCAGAGCACTCTGCAAAGATGGATTAGATGGGCTGAATGGCTTCCCTTTTCTGCATTTACCATTCTGGAAATTACACATTTTTCTTGATAAGTACTTGAAAGGAAAAATTTGCAGGGTTATGGAGATAGGCGGGGGGAGTGGGACTGGCTGGATTGCTCTTGCACAGAGCCGGCACGGACTCGATGGGCCGAATGGCCTCCTTCCGAGCTGAAACCTTTCTATGATTTTATGATTCTACTGAGCCACAGCACCATCACTGCCTGAGGACAACTTGCACCCGGAGATTAGTGGGACCTGTCCAGTATCACTCAATGTCCAGGCCACTGGTCCCTGTCCAGTCTCACTCAATGTCCAGGCCACTGGTCCCTGTCCAGTCTCACTCAATGTCCAGGCCGCTGGTCCTTGTCCAATCTCACTCAATGTCCAGGCCACTGGGACGCGCTGTCTGTCGATTCCTCCCCAGTACAGGATACTTTCCTTTATTGGCCGAGGCATAGAATATAAGAGCAGGGAGGTTATGCTGGAACTGTATAAAACACTAGTTAGGCCACAGCTTGAGTACAGCGTATAGTTCTGGTCAGTATATCACAGGAATGATGTGATTGCACTAGAGAGGGTACAGAGGAGATTTACAAAATTGTTGCCAGGGCTGGAGTATTTTAGCTATGAGAAAAGATTGGATAGGCTGGGGTTGTTTTCATTGGAACAAAGAAGACTGAGGAGTGATTTAATTGAGGTGTATAAAATTAAGACGGGACAAGATAGAGTGGATAGGAAGGACCTATTTCCCTTAGCAGAGGAGTCAGTGACCAGGGGGCATAGATTTAAAGTAATTGGTAGAAGGATTAGAGGGGAGCTGAGGAAAAATGTTCTCACCCAGAGGGTGGTGGGGGTCTGGAACTCACTGCCTGAGAGGGTGGGAGAGGCAGAAACCCTCAACTCATTTAAAATGTACCCTGCTGTGCACTTGAAGTAACCGACAGGGCTACGGACCAAGTGCTGGAAAGTGGGATTAAGCTGGGTGGCTCTTTATCGGCCGGCACGGACACAATGGGCCAAATGGCCTCCTTCTGTGCCGTAACTTTCTCTGATTCTATAAAAAGGATCTTTTTAAAAATCAGGAGGAGTGCTGAAGGGATAGAGACTGTGGGGAAACTGAATAGGAACCAGCCCAGAGTTTGCAGGGAATCGGTGATCCGGATGATTCAGGCTTGACACTGCTCACCTACACCCTGCTCTCCACTGCTCAGTCGCGTGCATCAGGCAGAAACATAATCTGTCAGCTCCGTGACACGCAACAAATTACTGAACAGGAAGGAGCTCAGGAACTGCCTCCTTTGGTGCAACTTGAAAGAAGAAGACAGAATATTTGTGCAAACACTCTGGGAGTGGGGCTATAAACACAGCTGTGATCAAAAGCAAAATACTGCGGATGCTGGAAATCTGAAATAAAAACAGAAAATGCTGGAGAAGCTCAGCGGGTCAGGCAGCGTCTGTGGAGAAAGAATCAGAGCTAACGTTTCAGGTCAATGACTCTTTGTCAGATCTGGCTGTGATCTATGTGTACACAGAGATACATAGAGACAGACTGGAACAAAGATACAGGGAAACAAACACAGAGGGAAGAACATACACATGTATAGAGGGAGTGACACACACGGACACATATACAGATAGGCAGACAGACAGAGAGCTATAAGACTGGTTCTGTGTGTACTGTGAGGGCTGAGTTTTGTGGTGGAACGATATTGGAGAGGGCTGACATTAGGCAATATTAGGATAGTTTGAACAGGTGGAGGGGTTTTCAGAGCACTCTGCAAAGATGGATTAGATGGGCTGAATGGCTTCCCTTTTCTGCATTTACCATTCTGGAAATTACACATTTTTCTTGATAAGTACTTGAAAGGAAAAATTTGCAGGGTTATGGAGATAGGCGGGGGGAGTGGGACTGGCTGGATTGCTCTTGCACAGAGCCGGCACGGACTCGATGGGCCGAATGGCCTCCTTCCGAGCTGAAACCTTTCTATGATTTTATGATTCGACTGAGCCACAGCACCATCACTGCCTGAGGACAACTTGCACCCGGAGATTAGTGGGACCTGTCCAGTATCACTCAATGTCCAGGCCACTGGTCCCTGTCCAGTATCATTCAATGTCCAGGCCACTGGTCCCTGTCCAGTCTCACTCAATGTCCAGGCCACTGGTCCCTGTCCAATCTCACTCAATGTCCAGACCACTGATCCCTGTCCAGTCTCACTCAATGTCCAGACCACTGATCCCTGTCCAGTCTCACTCAATGTCCAGACCACTGATCCCTGTCCAGTCTCACTCAATGTCCAGACCACTGGTCCCTGTCCAGTCTCACTCAATGTCCAGACCACTGGTCCCCGTCCAGTCTCACTCAATGTCCAGGCCACTGGTCCCTGTCCAGTCTCACTCAATGTCCAGGCCACTGGTCCCTGTCCAGTCTCACTCAATGTCCAGGCCACTGGTCCCTGTCCAGTCTCACTCATTGTCCAGGCCACTGAATCCTGTCCCGTTTCACTCAATGTCCAGGCCACTGGTCCCTGTCCAGTCTTACTCAATGTCCAGGCCACTGGTCCCTGTCCAGTCTCACTCAATGTCCAGGCCACTGAATCCTGTCCAGTATCACTCAATGTCCAGGCCATTGGTCCCTGTCCAGTCTCACTCAATTTGCAGGCCACTGGGATGAGCTGTCTGTTGATTCCTCCCCAGTAAAAAGGATCTTTTTTAAAATCAGGAGGAGTGCTGAAGGGATAGAGACTGTGGGGAAACTGAATAGGAAACCAGCCCAGAGTTTGCAGGGAATCGGTGATCCGGATGATTCAGGCTTGACACTGCTCACCTACACCCTGCTCTCCACTGCTCAGTCGCGTGCATCAGGCAGAAACATAATCTGTCAGCTCCGTGACACGCAACAAATTACTGAACAGGAAGGAGCTCAGGAACTGCCTCCTTTGGTGCAACTTGAAAGAAGAAGACAGAATATTTGTGCAAACACTCTGGGAGTGGGGCTATAAACACAGCTGTGATCAAAAGCAAAATACTGCGGATGCTGGAAATCTGAAATAAAAACAGAAAATGCTGGAGAAGCTCAGCGGGTCAGGCAGCGTCTGTGGAGAAAGAATCAGAGCTAACGTTTCAGGTCAATGACCCTTTGTCAGATCTGGCTGTGATCTATGTGTACACAGAGATACATAGAGACAGACTGGAACAAAGATACAGGGAAACAAACAGAGGGAAGAACATACACATGTATAGAGGGAGTGACACACACGGACACATATACAGATAGGCAGACAGACAGAGAGCTATAAGACTGGTTCTGTGTGTACTGTGAGGGCTGAGTTTTGTGGTGGAACGATATTGGAGAGGGCTGACATTAGGCAATATTAGGATAGTTTGAACAGGTGGAGGGGTTTTCAGAGCACTCTGCAAAGATGGATTAGATGGGCTGAATGGCTTCCCTTTTCTGCATTTACCATTCTGGAAATTACACATTTTTCTTGATAAGTACTTGAAAGGAAAAATTTGCAGGGTTATGGAGATAGGCGGGGGGAGTGGGACTGGCTGGATTGCTCTTGCACAGAGCCGGCACGGACTCGATGGGCCGAATGGCCTCCTTCCGAGCTGAAACCTTTCTATGATTTTATGATTCTACTGAGCCACAGCACCATCACTGCCTGAGGACAACTTGCACCCGGAGATTAGTGGGACCTGTCCAGTATCACTCAATGTCCAGACCACTGATCCCTGTCCAGTATCACTCAATGTCCAGGCCACTGGTCCCTGTCCAGTCTCACTCAATGTCCAGGCCACTGGTCCCTGTCCAATCTCACTCAATGTCCAGGCTGCTGGTCCCTGTCCAGTCTCACTCAATGTCCAGGCCACTGGTCCCTGTCCAGTCTCACTCAATGTCCAGGCCACTGGTCCCTGTCCACTCTCACTCAATGTCCAGGCCACTGGTCCCTGTCCAGTCTCACTCAATGGCCAGGCCACTGATCCCTGTCCAGTCTCACTCAATGTCCAGGCCACTGATCCCTGTCCAGTCTCACTCAATGTCCAGGCCACTGGTCCCTGTCCAGTCTCACTCAATGTCCAGGCCACTGGTCCCTGTCCAGTCTCACTCAATGGCCAGGCCACTGATCCCTGTCCAGTCTCACTCAATGTCCAGGCCGCTGGTCCTTGTCCAATCTCACTCAATGTCCAGGCCACTGGGACGCGCTGTCTGTCGATTCCTCCCCAGTACAGGATACTTTCCTTTATTGGCCGAGGCATAGAATATAAGAGCAGGGAGGTTATGCTGGAACTGTATAAAACACTAGTTAGGCCACAGCTTGAGTACAGCGTATAGTTCTGGTCAGTATATCACAGGAATGATGTGATTGCACTAGAGAGGGTACAGAGGAGATTTACAAAATTGTTGCCAGGGCTGGAGTATTTTAGCTATGAGAAAAGATTGGATAGGCTGGGGTTGTTTTCATTGGAACAAAGAAGACTGAGGAGTGATTTAATTGAGGTGTATAAAATTAAGACGGGACAAGATAGAGTGGATAGGAAGGACCTATTTCCCTTAGCAGAGGAGTCAGTGACCAGGGGGCATAGATTTAAAGTAATTGGTAGAAGGATTAGAGGGGAGCTGAGGAAAAATGTTCTCACCCAGAGGGTGGTGGGGGTCTGGAACTCACTGCCTGAGAGGGTGGGAGAGGCAGAAACCCTCAACTCATTTAAAATGTACCCTGCTGTGCACTTGAAGTAACCGACAGGGCTACGGACCAAGTGCTGGAAAGTGGGATTAAGCTGGGTGGCTCTTTATCGGCCGGCACGGACACAATGGGCCAAATGGCCTCCTTCTGTGCCGTAACTTTCTCTGATTCTATAAAAAGGATCTTTTTAAAAATCAGGAGGAGTGCTGAAGGGATAGAGACTGTGGGGAAACTGAATAGGAACCAGCCCAGAGTTTGCAGGGAATCGGTGATCCGGATGATTCAGGCTTGACACTGCTCACCTACACCCTGCTCTCCACTGCTCAGTCGCGTGCATCAGGCAGAAACATAATCTGTCAGCTCCGTGACACGCAACAAATTACTGAACAGGAAGGAGCTCAGGAACTGCCTCCTTTGGTGCAACTTGAAAGAAGAAGACAGAATATTTGTGCAAACACTCTGGGAGTGGGGCTATAAACACAGCTGTGATCAAAAGCAAAATACTGCGGATGCTGGAAATCTGAAATAAAAACAGAAAATGCTGGAGAAGCTCAGCGGGTCAGGCAGCGTCTGTGGAGAAAGAATCAGAGCTAACGTTTCAGGTCAATGACTCTTTGTCAGATCTGGCTGTGATCTATGTGTACACAGAGATACATAGAGACAGACTGGAACAAAGATACAGGGAAACAAACACAGAGGGAAGAACATACACATGTATAGAGGGAGTGACACACACGGACACATATACAGATAGGCAGACAGACAGAGAGCTATAAGACTGGTTCTGTGTGTACTGTGAGGGCTGAGTTTTGTGGTGGAACGATATTGGAGAGGGCTGACATTAGGCAATATTAGGATAGTTTGAACAGGTGGAGGGGTTTTCAGAGCACTCTGCAAAGATGGATTAGATGGGCTGAATGGCTTCCCTTTTCTGCATTTACCATTCTGGAAATTACACATTTTTCTTGATAAGTACTTGAAAGGAAAAATTTGCAGGGTTATGGAGATAGGCGGGGGGAGTGGGACTGGCTGGATTGCTCTTGCACAGAGCCGGCACGGACTCGATGGGCCGAATGGCCTCCTTCCGAGCTGAAACCTTTCTATGATTTTATGATTCTACTGAGACACAGCACCATCACTGCCTGAGGACAACTTGCACCCGGAGATTAGTGGGACCTGTCCAGTATCACTCAATGTCCAGGCCACTGGTCCCTGTCCAGTATCATTCAATGTCCAGGCCACTGGTCCCTGTCCAGTCTCACTCAATGTCCAGGCCACTGGTCCCTGTCCAATCTCACTCAATGTCCAGACCACTGATCCCTGTCCAGTCTCACTCAATGTCCAGACCACTGATCCCTGTCCAGTCTCACTCAATGTCCAGACCACTGATCCCTGTCCAGTCTCACTCAATGTCCAGACCACTGGTCCCTGTCCAGTCTCACTCAATGTCCAGACCACTGGTCCCCGTCCAGTCTCACTCAATGTCCAGGCCACTGGTCCCTGTCCAGTCTCACTCAATGTCCAGGCCACTGGTCCCTGTCCAGTCTCACTCAATGTCCAGGCCACTGGTCCCTGTCCAGTCTCACTCAATGTCCAGGCCGCTGGTCCTTGTCCAATCTCACTCAATGTCCAGGCCACTGGGACGCGCTGTCTGTCGATTCCTCCCCAGTACAGGATACTTTCCTTTATTGGCCGAGGCATAGAATATAAGAGCAGGGAGGTTATGCTGGAACTGTATAAAACACTAGTTAGGCCACAGCTTGAGTACAGCGTATAGTTCTGGTCAGTATATCACAGGAATGATGTGATTGCACTAGAGAGGGTACAGAGGAGATTTACAAAATTGTTGCCAGGGCTGGAGTATTTTAGCTATGAGAAAAGATTGGATAGGCTGGGGTTGTTTTCATTGGAACAAAGAAGACTGAGGAGTGATTTAATTGAGGTGTATAAAATTAAGACGGGACAAGATAGAGTGGATAGGAAGGACCTATTTCCCTTAGCAGAGGGGTCAGTGACCAGGGAGCATAGATTTAAAGTGATTGGCAGAAGGATTAGAGGGGAGCTGAGGAAAAATGTTCTCACCCAGAGGGTGGTGGGGGTCTGGAACTCACTGCCTGAGAGGGTGGGAGAGGCAGAAACCCTCAACTCATTTAAAATGTACCCTAATGTGCACTTGAAGTAACCGACAGGGCTACGGACCAAGTGCTGGAAAGTGGGATTAAGCTGGGTGGCTCTTTATCGGCCGGCACGGACACAATGGGCCAAATGGCCTCCTTCTGTGCCGTAACTTTCTCTGATTCTATAAAAAGGATCTTTTTAAAAATCAGGAGGAGTGCTGAAGGGATAGAGACTGTGGGGAAACTGAATAGGAACCAGCCCAGAGTTTGCAGGGAATCAGTGATCCGGATGATTCAGGCTTGACACTGCTCACCTACACCCTGCTCTCCACTGCTCAGTCGCGTGCATCAGGCAGAAACATAATCTGTCAGCTCCGTGACACGCAACACATTACTGAACAGGAAGGAGCTCAGGAACTGCCTCCAAGATATTCCTTCAACAATCCCACAGGGCACTTTATCAACAGCTCTGATCTGTGCAGGGATAGCAAGTGGTGAATGGCGCACAGTACCAGCAGGTTTACACTCATTCTGCCCTGGGAGTGTTTGATGGGACAGTGTAGAGGGAGCTTTACTCTGTATCTAACCCGTGCTGTACCTGCCCTGGGAGTGTTTGATGGGACAGTGTAGAGGGAGCTTTACTCTGTATCTAACCTGTGCTGTACCTGCCCTGGGAGTGTTTGATGGGACAGTGTAGAGGGAGCTTTACTCTGTATCTAACCTGTGCTGTACCTGCCCTGGGAGTGTTTGATGGGACAGTGTAGAGGGAGCTTTACTCTGTATCTAACCTGTGCTGTACCTGCCCTGGGAGTGTTTGATGGGACAGTGTGGAGGGAGCTTTACTCTGTATCTAACCCGTGCTGTACCTGCCCTGGGAGTGTTTGATGGGACAGTGTAGAGGGGGCTTTACTCTGTATCTAACCCGTGCTGTACCTGCCCTGGGAGTGTTTGATGGGACAGTGTGGAGGGAGCTTTACTCTGTATCTAACCTGTGCTGTACCCAACCTTGTTATCTAAGTGACAATTCTCATCCTTGTTTTCAAATGCCTCCATGACCTCGCCCCCTCCCTATCCCAGCAACCTCCTCCAGCCCTACATCAAGTTACCTCGAAACTACAGCACTGAAACAGGCCATTCGGCCCAACTGGTCTGCGCTGGTGTTTATGCTGCATGCAAGCCTCCTCCCTCCCTCCTTCATCTCACCCTATCAGGATCCCCTTCCATTCCTTCCTCCCTCATGTACTTATCCCGCTTCCCCTTAAATACATTGATGCTATTTGCCTTAACTACGCCTTTTGGTAGTGAGTTCCACATTCTTACCACTCTTTGGGTAAAGAAGTTTCCCTACTGGATTTATTAGTGACTATTTTATATTTATAACCTCTAGATTTGGAGTCTCCCACAAGTTGAAACATTTTTTCTACATCTACCCTATCAAACCCTTTCATTATCTTAAAGACCTCTATCGGGTCACCCCTGAGCCTTCTCTTTTCTAGAGAAAAGAGTCCTAATCTGTTCAGCCTTTCCTGATAAGTATATCCTCCCTGTTCTGGTATCATCCTTGTGAATCTTTTTTGCACCTTCTCAAATGCCTCTATATCCTTTTTATAATTATGGAGACCAGAACTGTGCACAATACTCCAACTGTGGTCCAACCAAGGTTCTGTACATGATTAATATAACTTCTTTGCTTTTCAATTCTATCCCTTTAGAAATGAACCCAGTGCTTGATTTGCCTTTTTAATTGCCTTATTAACCTGTGTTGCTACTTTTAGTGATTTGTGTATCTGTACCCCCAGATCCCTTTGCTCCTCTATCCTATTTAGACTCTTATTATCCAGGCAGTTTGTGGCCTCCTTATTCTTCCTACCAAATTCCACCACCTCACACTTATCTATTTTGAAATTAATTTGCCAATTACACGCCCATTCTGCAAGTTTATTAATGACCTCTTGTATTTTGACACATTCTTCCTTTGTATTAACTACACCCCCAAATTTGGTGTCGTCCGCAAATTTTGAAATTGTTCTTTTGAATCCTGAGTCCAATTTGTTTATGTAAATTGTGAACAACAGCGGTCCCAGCACCGATCACCACTTCCCACCTTTTGCCAGTCTGAGTAGCTACCCTTCGCCCCTACTCTCTGTTTTCTGTTTTGTATCCTGCTTGTTATCCATTCTGCTACCTGTCCCCTGACTACAACTCTCTAAGATCTCTGCACTCCTCTGGCCTCTTGCGTAACCCTGATTTTCTTCGCTCCACCGTGCCTTCAGCTGTCTCGGCCCTAAGTTCTGGAATTCCCTTCCTAAGCCTCTCCACCTCTCTCCTCCTTTAAGACGCTTCTTAAAACCTTCCTCTCTGACCAAGCTTTTGGTCACCTGTCCAAATATCTCCTTATGTGGTTCGATGTCAAATTTTGTTTGATAATCGTTCCTGTGAAGCACCTTGAAACGTCTCACTACGTTAAAGGCGCTGTATAAATGCATGTTGCTGTAGTGCCAGCGTGGGCTGTTTCTGATTTGAACGCCATGTTTAAAGTGTAGCTGTGAGGAGCTTCTGGGAAGCAGGAGCAGGATCAGTGAAGAGCGTCACATTGGAGGGATCCACGTGATATTCTGGCACGCGCCCATGCACAGCAAAGCTGTTTATTTCCTCGTCCTCACAGCTCCGTGTAAATGTTCCTAACGTGCTCGCTGAGCCCATGAGGGTCTTAACGCTTATCTGCTTTTCTCAGCTCTTTATTGCCAGAACCTTCCTCCAGTTTCACGAATGCCGAGACCTGACCAGCTCTGTTCCATTGCGCCTTCATAATTCTGACGGTTTGTACGTTGTCACTCCTGCTCATCAAATTTCCTCTCCCTTTACCTGCCCCTCCTGTGACCTCGCTGGATTTTCTGTGACGGGGCTCTTTGAGTGCTGCTTTATCCTCGCCTCACTGGCCGCTGCTCAGATCTGAGCCAACTATCTCGCTATTTACCACCAACAGCGCGTCACAGTGGGGAAACTGGAGGGCGATAAGCAATAGGTGGGAGACTGAAGGTGTGGCTGTGAGGAAGTGAGGCAGAGGGGTTAAAGGGAGAGATCCAGAGGGTTTGAGACATAATGGGGTAGATCCTGAGGCACCCCAAAAATGTTGGGGAATGACTTATTGCCCTGTTCCAGCCGTCGCAATCCTCCCCCAGGCCCACCGCTGGGGTCCGCAGGGCCCACCTGAGTCAGGCAGCAGATCCTCTTAATATACACATATACAGATCTTGTCCATTCACCCCTGTGCCCATTCCCTGTGCCTATTCCCTCCTGTGTCTATTCCCTGTGCCCATTCCCTGTGCCCATTCCCTGTGCCTATTCCCTCCTGTGTCTATTCCCTGTGCCCATTCCCTGTGCCTATTCCCTCCTGTGTCTATTCCCTGTGCCCATTCCCTGTGCCCATTCCCTCCTGTGTCTATTCCCTGTGCCCATTCCCTCCTGTGTCTATTCCCTGTGCCCATTCCCTGTGCCCATTCCCTCCTGTGTCTATTCCCTGTGCCCATTCCCTGTGCCCATTCCCTCCTGTGTCTATTCCCTGTGCCCATTCCCTCCTGTGTCTATTCCCTGTGCCCATTCCCTCCTGTGTCTATTCCCTGTACCCATTCTTTCCTGTGTCTATTCCCTGTGCCCATTCTTTCCTGTGTCTATTCCCTGTGCCCATTCTTTCCTGTGTCTATTCCCTGTGCGTACTGGACGAGTAATCCAGAGGCCTGGACTAATAATCCGGAGTCATGAGTACAAATCCCGCTACGGCAGCTGGGGAATTTAAATTCAATTAATTAAATAAAATCTGGAATTAAAATACTAATATCAGTAATGGTAGCCATGAAACTACCGGATTGTCGTAAAAACCCATCTGGTTCACTAATGCCCTTTTGGGAAGGAAACCTGCCATCCTTACCCGGTCTGGCCTATATGTGACTCCAGACCCACAGCAATGTGGTTGATTCTTAATCACCCTCTGAAATGGCCTAACAAGCCACTCTCGCTAAAAAAAGTCACAATAAGAATAAAACCGGACGGACCATCCAGCATGGGACCACAAGGCACCGGACATGACAAAGGCAAACCAAGCCCAGTCGACCCTGCAAAGTTCTCCTCACTAACATCAGGGGACTTGTGCTAAAATTGGTAGAGCTGTCCTCAGACTAGTCAAGCAACAGCCTCACACAGCCATACTCAAAGAATCATACCTTTCAGCCAATGTCCCAGACTCTTCCATCACCATCCCTGGGTATGTCCTGTCCCACTGGCAGGACAGACCCACCAGAGGTGGCGGTACAGTGATATACAGTCAGGAGGGAGTGGCCCTGGGAGTCCTCAACGTTGACTCTGGACCCCATGAAATCTCATGGCATCAGGTCAAACATGGGCAAGGAAACCTCCTGCTGATTACCACCTACCGTCCTCCCTCAGCTGATGAATCAGTCCTCCTCCATGTTGAATGCCACTTGGAGGAAGCACTGAGGGTAGCAAGGGCACAGAATGTACTCTGGGTGGGGGACTTCAATGTCCATCACCAAGAGTGGCTCGGTAGCACCACTACTGACCGAGCTGGCCAAGTCCTGAAGGACATAGCTGCCAGACTGGGCCTGCGGTAGGTGGTGAGCGAACCAACACATGGGAAAAACTCACTTGACCGCATCCTCACCAATCTACCTGTTGCAAATGCATCTGTCCATGACAGTATTGGTAGGAGTGACCACCGCACAGTCCTCGTGGAGATGAAGTCCCGTCTTCGCACTGAGGACACCATCCAACGTGTTGTGTGACACTACCACCGTGCTAAATGGGATAGATTCAGAACAGATCTAGCAGCTCAAAACTGGGCATCCATGAGGCGCTGTGGGCCATCAGCAGCAGCAGAATTGTATTCCAGCACAATCTGTAACCTCATGGCCCGGCATATTCCTCACTCTACCATTACCAACAAGCCAGGGGATCAACCCTGGTTCAATAAGGAGTGTAGAAGAGCATGCCAGAAGCAGCACCAGGCATACCTAAAAATGAGGTGCCAACCTGGTGAAGCTATAATTCAGGACTACTTGCATGCTAAACAGCGGAAGCAACATGCTATAGACAGAGCTAAGCGATTACACAACCAACGGATCAGATCAAAGCTCTGCAGTCGTGCCACATCCAGTCGTGAATGGTGGTGGACAATTAAACAACTAACGGGAGGAGGAGGCTCTGCAAACATCCCCATCCTCAATGATGGCGGAGTCCAGCACGTGAGTGCAAAAGACAAGGCTGAAGCGTTTGCAACCATCTTCAGCCAGAAGTGCCGAGTGGATGATCCATCTCAGCCTCCTCCCGATATCCCCACCATCACGGAAGCCAGTCTTCGGCCAATTCGATTCACTCCACGTGATATCAAGAAACGGCTGAGTGCACTGGATACAGCAAAGGCTATGGGCCCCGACAACATCCCAGCTGTAGTGCTGAAGGCTTGTGCTCCAGAACTAGCTGCGCCTCTAGCCAAGATGTTTCAGTACAGCTACAACACTGGCATCTACCCGACAATGTGGAAAATTGTCCAGGTATGTCCTGTCCACAAAAAGCAGGACAAATCCAATCCGCCCAATTACTGCCCCATCAGTCTACTCTCAATCATCAGCAAAGTGATGGAAGGTGTCATCGACAGTGCTATCAAGTGGCACTTACTCACCAATAACCTGCTCACCGATGCTCAGTTTGGGTTCCGCCAGGACCACCCGGCTCCAGACCTCATTACAGCCTTGGTCCAAACATGAACAAAAGAGCTGAATTCCAGAGGTGAAGTGAGAGTGACTGCCCTTGACATCAAGGCAGCATTTGACCGAGTGTGGCACCAAGGAGCCCCAGTAAAATTGAAGTCAATGGGAATCAGGGGGAAAACTCTCCAGTGGCTGGAGTCATACCTAGCACAAAGGAAGATGGTAGCGGTTGTTGGAGGCCAATCATCTCAGTCCCAGGACATTGCTGCAGGAGTTCCTCAGGGCAGTGTCCTAGGCCCAACCATCTTCAGCTGCTTCATCAATGACCTTCCCTCCATCATAAGGTCAGAAATGGGGATGTTCGCTGATGACTGCACAGTGTTCAGTTCCATTCGCAACCCCTCAAATAATGAAGCAGTCCGAGCCCGCATGCAGCAAGACCTGGACAAACATCCAGGCTTGGGCTCATAAGTGGCAAGTAACATTCACGCCAGATAAGTACCAGGCAATGACCATCTCCAACAAGAGAGAGTCTAACCACCTCCCCTTGACATTCAACGGCATTACCATCGCCGAATCCCCCACCATCAACATCCTGGGGGTCACCATTGACCAGAAACTTAACTGGACCAGCCATATAAATACTGTGGCTACAAGAGTAGGTCAGAGGCTGGGTATTCTGCGGTGAGTGACTCACCTCCTGACTCCCCAAAGCCTTTCCACCATCCACAAGGCACAAGGCAGGAGTGTGATGGAATACCCTCCACTTGCCTGGATGAGTGCAGCTCCAACAACACTCAAGAAGCTCGACACCATCCAGGATAAAGCAGCCCACTTGATTGGCACCCCATCCACCACCCTAAACATTCACTCCCTTCACCACCGGCGCATTGTGGCTGCAGTGTGTACCATCCACAGGTGCACTGCAGCAACTCGCCAAGGCTTCTTCGACAGCACCTCCCAAACCCGCGACCTCTACCACCTAGAAGGACAAGAGCAGCAGGCACATGGGAACAACACCACCTGCACGTTCCCCTCCAAGTCACACACCATCCCGACTTGGAAATATATCGCCGTTCCTTCATTGTCGCTGGGTCAAAATCCTGGAACTCCCTTCCTAACAGCACTGTGGGAGAACCTTCACCACACGGACTGCAGCAGTTCAAGAAGGCGGCTCACCACCACCTTCTCGAGGGCAATTAGGGATGGGCAATAAATGCTGGCTTCGCCAGCGACGCCCACATCCCATGAACAAATAAAAAAAAAGGAGAATCCGAGAGCGAGAAGACAGTCCGAGAGGTGAACGCAGTGTAAATCTAAGGCAAGTCATGGCAGCAGAGCTCACACCCGTGACATGCTCCTCCTGTGCTATGTGGGAAGTCATGGACACCACCAGTGTCCCTGGTGACCATAGAATCATAGAATCATAGAATCATAGAAGTTACAACATGGAAACAGGCCCTTCGGCCCAACATGTCCATGTCGCCCAGTTTATACCACTAAGCTAGTCCCAATTGCCTGCACTTGGCCCATATCCCTCGATACCCATCTTCCCCATGTAACTGTCCAAATGCTTTTTAAAAGACAAAATTGTACCCGCCTCTACTACTGCCTCTGGCAGCTCGTTCCAGACACTCACCACCCTTTGAGTGAAAAAATTGCCCCTCTGGATCCTTTTGTATCTCTCCCCTCTCACCTTAAATCTGTGCCCCCTCGTTATAGACTCCCCTACCTTTGGGAAAAGATTTTGACTATCGACCTTATCTATGCCCCTCATTATTTTATAGACTTCTATAAGATCACCCCTTAACCTCCTACTCTCCAGGGAATAAAGTCCCAGTCTGTCTAACCTCTCCCTGTAAGTCAAACCATCAAGTCCCGGTAGCATCCTAGTAAATCTTTTCTGCACTCTTTCTAGTTTAATAATATCCTTTCTATAATAGGGTGACCAGAACTGTACACAGTACTCCAAGTGTGGCCTCACCAATGCCCTGTACAACTTCAACAAGACATCCCAACTCCTGCATTCAATGTTCTGACCAATGAAACCAAGCATGCTGAATGCCTTCTTCACCACCCTATCCACCTGTGACTCCACTTTCAAGGAGCTATGAATCTGTACTCCTAGATCTCTTTGTTCTATAACTCTCCCCAACGCCCTACCATTAACGGAGTAGGTCCTGGCCCGATTCGATCTACCAAAATGCATCACCTCACATTTATCTAAATTAAACTCCATCTGCCATTCATCGGCCCACTGGCCCAATTTATCAAGATCCCGTTGCAATCCTAGATAACCTTCTTCACTGTCC
The DNA here is from genome assembly GCF_035084215.1 of Heptranchias perlo. Taxonomy (NCBI): domain Eukaryota; kingdom Metazoa; phylum Chordata; class Chondrichthyes; order Hexanchiformes; family Hexanchidae; genus Heptranchias; species Heptranchias perlo. The sequence continues at coordinate 681,956 of NC_090328.1, forward strand.
ACAATGCCACCAATCTTGGTGTCATCTGCAAACTTACTAACCATGCCTCCTAAATTCTCATCCAAATCATTAATATAAATAACAAATAACAGCGGACCCAGCACCGATCCCTGAGGCACACCGCTGGACACAGGCATCCAGTTTGAAAAACAACCCTCGACAACCACCCTCTGTCTTCTGTCGTCAAGCCAATTTTGTATCCAATTGGCTACCTCACCTTGGATCCCATGAGATTTAACCTTATGTAACAACCTACCATGCGGTACCTTGTCAAATGCTTTGCTGAAGTCCATGTAGACCACGTCTACTGCACAGCCCTCATCTATCTTCTTGGTTACCCCTTCAAAAAACTCAATCAAATTCGTGAGACATGATTTTCCTCTCACAAAACCATGCTGACTGTTCCTAATTAGTCCCTGCCTCTCCAAATGCCTGTAGATCCTGTCCCTCAGAATACCCTCGAACAACTTACCCACTACAGATGTCAGGCTCACTGGTCTGTAGTTCCCAGGCTTTTCCCTGCCGCCCTTCTTAAACAAAGGCACAACATTTGCTACCCTCCAATCTTCAGGCACCTCACCTGTAGCGGTGGATGATTCAAATATCTCTGCTAGGGGACCCGCAATTTCCTCCCTAACCTCCCATAACGTCCTGGGATACATTTCATCAGGTCCCGGAGATTTATCTACCTTGATGCGCGTTAAGACTTCCAGCACCTCCCTCTCTGTAATATGTACACTCCTCAAGACATCACTATTTATTTCCCCAAGTTCCCTAACATCCATGCCTTTCTCAACCGTAAATACCGATGTGAAATATTCATTCAGGATCTCACCCATCTCTTGTGGTTCCGCACTTAGATGACCTTGTTGATCCTTAAGAGGCCCTACTCTCTCCCTAGTTACCCTTTTGCCCTTTATGTATTTGTAGAAGCTCTTTGGATTCACCTTTGCCTGATCTGCCAAAGCAATCTCATATCCCCTTTTTGCCCTCCTGATTTCTCTCTTAACTCTACTCCGGCAATCTCTATACTCTTCAAGGGATCCACTTGATCCCAGCTGCCTATGCATGTCATATGCCTCCTTCTTATTTTTGACTAGTGCCTCAATCTCCCGAGTCATCCAAGGTTCCCTACTTCTACCAGCCTTGCCCTTCACTTTATAAGGAATGTGCTTACCCTGAACCCTGGTTAACACACTTTTGAAAGCCTCCCACTTACCAGACGTCCCTTTGCCTGCCAACAGACTCTCCCAATCAACTTCTGAAAGTTCCTGTCTAATACCATCAAAATTGGCCTTTCCCCAATTTAGAATTTTAACTTTTGGGCCAGACCTATCCTTCTCCATAGCTATCTTAAAACTAATGGAATTATGATCACTGGTCCCAAAGTGATCCCTCACTAACACTTCTGTCACCTGCCCTTCCTTATTTCCCAAGAGGAGGTCAAGTTTTGCCCCCTCTCTAGTCGGGCCATCCACATACTGAATGAGAAATTCCTCCTGAATACACTCAACAAATTTCTCTCCATCCAAGCCCCTAATGCTATGGCTGTCCCAGTCAATGTTGGGAAAGTTAAAGTCCCCTACTATTACCACCCTATTTTTCTTGCAGCTGTCTGTAATCTCCTTACATATTTGCTCCTCAATTTCCCGTTGACTATTTGGGGGTCTGTAGTACAATCCTATCAAAGTGATCTCTCCCTTCTTATTTTTCAGTTCTACCCATATGGACTCAGTGGGCGAACCCTCGGATATATCCCCTCTCACTACTGCCGTGATGTTCTCCCTAATCAAGAACGCAACTCCCCCTCCTCTCTTACCTCCTGCTCTATCTTTCCGATAGCATCTGTACCCTGGAACATTGAGCTGCCAGTCCTGCCCCTCCCTTAGCCATGTTTCAGTAATAGCTATAACATCCCAGTCCCATGTACCCATCCATGCCCTGAGTTCATCTGCCTTGCCCATCAGACTTCTTGCATTGAAATAAATGCAGTTTAATCTAGACTTCCCTTGGTCTTTGCCCTGCTTTCTCAGACCATCTGTCCGGTCATGTTCTGTACACTCTCCCTTACTGCCTTTTGTTTCTGTCACCACTTTATTTCCCACTGACTTCCTGCATCGGTTCCCATCCCCCTGCCACATTAGTTTAAACCCTCCCCAACAGCACTGGCAAACACTCCCCCTAGGACATTGGTTCCAGTCCTGCCCAGATGCAGACCGTCCAATTTGTACTGGTCCCACCTCCCCCAGAACCGGTTCCAATGGCCCAGGAATTTGAATCCCTCCAGCTTGCACCATCTCTCAAGCCACGTATTCATCTTAGCTATCCTGTCATTCCTACTCTGACTAACCCGTGGCACTGGTAGCAATCCTGAGATTACTACCTTTGAGGTCCTACTCTTTAGTTTAACTCCTAACTCCCTAAATTCAGCTTGTAGGACCTCATCCTGTTTTTTACCTATATCGTTGGTGCCTATATGCACCACGACAACTGGCTGTTCACCCTCCCCCTCCAGAATGTCCTGCAGCCGCTCCGAGACATCCTTGACCCTTGCACCAGGGAGGCAACATACCATCCTGGAGTCTCGGTTGCGTCCGCAGAAACGCCTGTCTATTCCCCTTACAATCGAGTCCCCTATCACTATAGCTCTGCCACTCTTTTTCCTGCCCTCCTGTGCAGCAGAGCCAGCCACGGTGCCATGAACCTGGCCACTGCCACCTTCCCCTGGTGAGCCATCTCCGCCAACAGTATCCAAAACGGTATACCTGTTTTGGAGGGAGATGACCGCAGGGGACCCCTGCACTGCCTTCCTACTCTTCCTCTGTCTGTTGGTCACCCATTCACTATCTCCCTCAGTAATTTTTATCTGCGGTGTGACCAACTCACTGAACGTGCTATCCACGACTTTCTCAGCATCGCGGATGCTCCAAAGTGAGTCCATCCGCAGCTCCAGAGCCGTCAAGCGGTCAAACAATAGCTGCAGCTGGACACACTTCCCGCAGGTGAAGGAATCAGGGATACAGGAAGGAGCCCTGAATTCCCACATCCCACAAGAGGAACATGACACGGCGCTGGGATCTCCTGCCATGACTTAACCCTTAAATTAGCTTAAGAACAACTACAATGTCAAGAGAAAAAAAAAGGAAAGAAAAACTACTTACCACTCCCTTTAAGGAGTTTACTCCTTTAAATTGTTCTCAATTTAGAGAATGTTAACTACACTGGGGACCTTGATTCACTAAAAAATAAACGCATGAAGTGTGTCCAGCTGCAGTTACTGGCTAACCGCATTTCGGAGCTGGAGCTGCGGGTGGATTCACTGTGGAGCATCCGAAATGCTGAGACTATCTTGGATAGCACGTTCAGTGAGGTGGTCACACCGCAGGTAAAGATTACGCAGACAGAAAGGAAATGGGTGACTGACAGAGTAAAAGGACTAGGCAGGTAGAGCAGGAGTCCCCTGGGGCCATCTCCCTCTCAAACAGATATACCGCTTTAGATACTGTTGGGGGAGATGGCTTAGCAGGGGAAAGCAGCAAGAGCCAAGTTTGTGGCACCACGGGTGGCTCTGCTGCACAGGAGGGGAGGAAGAAGAGTGGCAGGGCTATAGTGATAGGGGATTCAATTGTAGGGGGAACAGATAGGTGTTTCTGCGGCCGCAAACATGACTCCAGGATGGTATGTTGCCTCCCTGGTGCTAGGGTCAAGGATGTCACAGAGCGGCTGCAGGGCATTCTGGAGGGGGAGGGTGAACAGCCATGGTCCATATTGGTACCAACAACATAGGTAAAAAAAGGGATGAGGTCCTGCAAGGTGAATTTAAGGAGTTAGGAGATAAATTAAAAAGCAGGACCTCAAAGGTAGTGATCTCAGGATTACTACCAGTGCCACGTGCTAGTGAGTATAGGAACAGGAGAATAGACAGGATGAATGCGTGGCTGCAGGGATGGTGTTGGAGGGAGGGATTTAGATTCCTGGGACATTGGGGTAGGTGGGACCTGTACAAGCGTGACGGGTTACACCCGAGCAGGACCGGGACCGATGTCCTCACGGGGGTGTTTGCTAGTGCTGTTGGGGAAGGTTTAAACTAGAGTGGCAGGGGGATGGGAACCTGAGCAGGGAGACAGAGGAGGGCGAAACAAGGATAGAAACAAAAGACAGAGAGGGAAGAAGCAATAGTGGAAGGCAGAGAAAACAAGCGTGAAAAACAAATAGGGCCATAGTGCAAAATAAAACTAAGATGACTGGCAATCTTAAAAAGACAAGTCTAAAGGCATTGGGCCTGAATTTAGCAGGCCTGCGGGTTTCCGGCGGGTTGGGTTTCGGGTGCGTGGTCAACGCGCCCGGTGAAATTAGTGGGTTGTCCGCGCGATCGTGGCAGGCAACACACTAATGGGATTCAATTACCTGATCCTCCGGGCTCCGCGCTGCAGGTCTGCGCGTCGGGCGGGCTGCGCATGCGCAGTACGATCTGTCAGCTGGAGGCTCTCTAGTTAAAGGGGCAGTCCTCCACTGACAGATGCTGCAACCAATGGAACAAATTACAGCATGGAGCAGCCCAGGGGGAAGGCTGCTCCCAGTTTAATGATGCCTCACCCCAGGTATCATCAGATGGGGTGAGGAGGAGGGGGAGGACAGAGATCTTCCACCCGGCGGGCGGGAGGAAGCGGCCTGCCTCTGCCACCAAGAAGGACTGGCTCGAGGTGGCAGAGGGGGTCACCTGCACCACCAACATATCGCCCACCTGCATACAGTGCAGGAGGCGCTCCAATGACCTCAGTAGGTCAGCCACAGTGAGAACACGTAGTCTTTCCCCTACACTCCGTCTGCCACAACACTGCCCCCACCCCACATCTCCTTCGGCACCGCCAACACTACTCTGTCACATCACTCCTCACACCCACTCAAACCTCATCCTCATCTTACCTGCACCTACTCACCTCGCCAGTACTCACCCCGCCACGAACACGCAACCCAATCCTCATACAATCTCATGGCTCTATCCCATACTCACCCTCTCGTGCATCTCCCTCACGGCCAGCCTCACTCAACCTGCCACCACCTGTGCTGCAGCCACAGGGCATGCATCGCATATGTGCAGTAGGCAGCGTAAGGCAAACGTGTCGTGAGCATGAAGGGGATGCACAAGGGTGTCTGAGGGTTTGCCATGGGTGTTACCTATATTGAATTTCGGAGCAACAAACATCACACATTATATTGGCACCACCACTGCCATGTCTCCGCGAATCCTGTCTGTTGTGTGCAATAATGCCTGCTCCTGGGTATCACTATGAGGACCCACCACTGATGCCACCCATTGTGTTACTGCAGAGTAGGTGCAGGTGTATTTGCAGGGCTCTTCCACGCAGACGACTGAGAGACATCGGCGGTGTAGCCGGCTGCACCCTGGAAGGATGCGGAGGAGAAGTTGTGGAAGGCAGTGGTGACTTTGGCAGCGACAGGTAAGCAGATGGTGCTGGGGCCAGCCAGGAGCAGCTCGGCATGAAAGAGGCTGCAGATGTCCACGACTACATGTCGAGTGAATCTGCGCCTCCGTGTGCACTGCTGCTCGGAGAGGTCCGGGGAGCTGTGGACTCTGTGGCGAGCGTAGTGCCCTCTGCGATGCGTCTCTCTCTGCGGTAGCCCTCCCTCCTGCTGTGCAGGTGGACGTGCAACAACACCGTGTTGGGGGGCTCCACGTCTCCGAGGCGGACGGCGTGGACTGCGAGGCTGCTGGGGCTGGTCATGCTGTTCGTCCTCCGAGGATGTCAACGCACCACCCATCTGGCAGGTGTTGGTCTGAGGGGTTGTGCAGGGTAGGTAGGTGGTTCCTCGGACTGGGGCTGCGGTTTCGTGTCGGTCTGTCCTCTGGCTTGGCGGGGGGTGGTGGAGGGCAGGGGTTGCCCTACGTGACGCGGTGGCCTCCTGCGTGGGTGAGGGCTCTCCCCCGTGGAGCGCACCTTGGCAGCTGCCACAGGCTGCTGGCTGGAACACGACCGGTTGAAGGGAGACTGTTTCCCCCAGTGTGTGAAACTCACTGCCTTGAAGCTAAAATCCCACACTTCCTGTTTTGACAGCTGCTTCAGCTCATTTAATGACCTCAACAAGCAAGGTAAGTACACTCAAGTGGAACCCCGCTGGCTTTAATTGCCTGTGGGATTCCCACCAGCGGGGCCTGCGCACGCAGCCCCGCACGTCAGCGCGGCACCCGAAAGTGGCCGGGATCTCGGCGCGATCCGGTCACGTGACTGGATATCGGGATTTTCGGGGCCCCCCCGCTGGAAACCCGACGCTAAAATCGAGCCCATTGTGTCTGAATGCGCGGAACATTCGCAATAAGCTAGATGAATTAACAGCGCAGATAGATATTAACGGTTATGATATAGTTGCGATTACGGAGATATGGCTGCAGGGTGACCAAGGATGGGAACTGAACATCCAGGGGTATTCAATATTTAGGAAGGACAGGCAAAAAGGGAAAGGAGGTGGAGTAGTGTTGTTAGTAAAAGAGGAAATCAATGCAATCGTGAGGAAGGATATTGGCTCGGAAAATCAGGATGTGGAATCTGTATGGGTGGAGTTAAGAAATACCAAGGGGCAGAAAACTTTGGTGGGGGTTGTCTATAGGCCCCCAAAACAGTAGTGGAGATGTAGGGGAGGGCATTAAACAGGAAATTAGAGACGCATGCAAGAAGCGTACAACTATAATCATGGGTGACTTTAATCTACATATAGATTGGTCAAACCAAATTAGCAATAGAACTGTGGGGGAGGAACTCCTGGAGTGTGTACGTGATGGTTTTCTAGACCAATACGTTGAGGAACCAAGTAGAGAACAGGCGATCCTCGACTGGGTATTGTGCAATAGAATCATAGAAGTTTACAACATGGAAACAGGCCCTTCGGCCCAACATGTCCATGTCGCCCAGTTTATACCACTAAGCTAGTCCCAATTGCCTGCACTTGGCCCATATCCCTCTATACCCATCTTACCCAAGTAACTGTCTAAATGCTTTTTAAAAGACAAAATTGTACCCGCCTCTACTACTGCCTCTGGCAGCTCGTTCCAGACACTCACCACCCTTTGAGTGAAAAAATTGCCCCTCTGGACCCTTTTGTACCTCTCCCCTCTCACCTTAAATCTATGCCCCCTCGTTATAGACTCCCCTACCTTTGGGAAAAGATTTTGACTATCTACCTTATCTATGCCCCTCATTATTTTATAGACTTCTATAAGATCACCCCTAAACCTCCTACTCTCCAGGGAAAAAAGTCTCAGTCTATCCACCCTCTCCCTATAAGTCAAACCATCAAGTCCCGGTAGCATCCTAGTAAATCTTTTCTGCACTCTTTCTAGTTTAATAATATCCTTTCTATAATAGGGTGACCAGAACTGTACACAGTATTCCAAGTGTGGCCTTATTAATGTCTTGTACAACTTCAACAAGACATCCGACTTCTTGTGTTCTTTAGATTTGTGGTTGGGATCAGATCAGCCATGATCTTATTGAATGGCGGAGCAGGCTCGAGGGGCCGATTGGCCTACTCCTGCTCCAATTTCTTATGTTCTTATGTTCTTATCCCAACTCCTGCATTCAATGTTCTGACCAATGAAACCAAGCATGCTGAATGCCTTCTTCACCACCCTATCCACCTGTGACTCCACTTTCAAGGAGCTATGAACCTGTACTCCTAGATCTCTTTGTTCTATAACTCTCCCCAACGCCCTACCATTAACGGAGTAGGTCCTGGCCCGATTCGATCTACCAAAATGCATCACCTCACATTTATCTAAATTAAACTCCATCTGCCATTCATCGGCCCACTGGCCCAATTTATCAAGATCCCGTTGCAATCCTAGATAACCTTCTTCACTGTCCACAATGCCACCAATCTTGGTGTCATCTGCAAACTTACTAACCATGCCTCCTAAATTCTCATCCAAATCATTAATATAAATAACAAATAACAGCGGACCCAGCACCGATCCCTGAGGCACACCGCTGGTCACAGGCCTCCAATTTGAAAAACAACCATCTACAACCACCCTCTGTCTTCTGTCGTCAAGCCAATTTTGTATCCAATTGGCTACCTCACCTTGGATCCTGTGAGATTTAACCTTATGTAACAACCTACCATGCGGTATCTTGTCAAAGGCTTTGCTGAAGTCCATGTAGACCACGTCTACTGCATAGCCCTCATCTATCTTCTTGGTTACCCCTTCAAAAAACTCAATCAAATTCGTGAGACATGATTTTCCACTCACAAAACCATGCTGACTGTTCCTAGTCAGTCCCTGCCTTTCCAAATGCCTGTAGATCCTGTCTCTCAGAATACCCTCGAACAACTTACCCACTACAGATGTCAGGTTCACCGGTCTGTAGTTCCCAGGCTTTTCCCTGCCGCCCTTCTTAAACAAAGGCACAACATTTGCTACCCTCCAATCTTCAGGCACCTCACCTGTAGCTGTCGATGATTCAAATATCTCTGCTCGGGAACCCGCAATTTCCTCCCTAACCTCCCATAACGTCCTGGGATACATTTCATCAGGTCCCGGAGATTTATCTACCTTGATGAGAGTTAAGACTTCCAGCACCTCCCTCTCTGTAATATGTACACTCCTCAAGACATCACTATTTATTTCCCCAAGTTCCCTAACATCCATGCCTTTCTCAACCGTAAATACCGATGTGAAATATTCATTTAGGATCTCACCCATCTCTTGTGGTTCCACACATAGATGACCTTGTTGATCCTTAAGAGGCCCTACTCTCTCCCAAGTTACTCTTTTGCCCTTTATGTATTTGTAGAAGCTCTTTGGATTCGCCTTTGCCTTGTCTGCCAAAGCAATCTCATGTCCCCTTTTTGCCCTCCTGATTTCTCTCTTAACTCTACTCCGGCAATCTCTATACTCTTCAAGGGATCCACTTGATCCCAGCTGCCTATGCATGTCATATGCCTCCTTCTTCTTTTTGACTAGGGCCTCAATCTCCCGAGTCATCCAAGGTTCCCTACTTCTACCAGCCTTGCCCTTCACTTTATAAGGAATGTGCTTACCCTGAACCCTGGTTAACACACTTTTGAAAGCCTCCCACTTACCAGACGTCCCTTTGCCTGCCAACAGACTCTCCCAATCAACTTCTGAAAGTTCCTGTCTAATACCATCAAAATTGGCCTTTCCCCAATTTAGAATTTTAACTTTTGGGCCAGACCTATCATTCTCCATAGCTATCTTAAAACTAATGGAATTATGATCACTGGTCCCAAAGTGATCCCTCACTAACACTTCTGTCACCTGCCCTTCCTTATTTCCCAAGAGGAGGTCAAGTTTTGCCCCCTCTCTCGTCGGGCCGTCCACATACTGAATGAGAAATTCCTCCTGAATACACTCAACAAATTTCTCTCCATCCAAGCCCCTAATGCTATGGCTGTCCCAGTCAATGTTGGGAAAGTTAAAGTCCCCTACTGTTACCACCCTATTTTTCTTGCAGCTGTCTGTAATCTCCTTACATATTTGCTCCTCAATTTCCCGTTGACTATTTGGGGGTCTGTAGTACAATCCTATCAAAGTGATCTCTCCCTTCTTATTTTTCAGTTCTACCCATATAGACTCAGTGGGCGAACCCTCGGATATATCCCCTCTCACTACTGCCGTGATGTTCTCCCTAATCAAGAACGCAACTCCCCCTCCTCTCTTACCTCCTGCTCTATCTTTCCTATAGCATCTGTACCCTGGAACATTGAGCTGCCAGTCCTGTCCCTCCCTTAGCCATGTTTCAGTAATAGCTATAACATCCCAGTCCCATGTACCCATCCATGCCCTGAGTTCATCTGCCTTGCCCATCAGACTTCTTGCATTGAAATAAATACAGTTTAATCTAGACTTCCCTTGGTCTTTGCCCTGCTTTCTCAGACCATCTGTCCGGTCATGCTTTGTGCACTCTCCCTTACTGCCTTTTGTTTCTGAGTGGGCAAGAACATGGCAGATGCAGTATAACGTGGATAAATGTGAGGTTATCCACTTTGGTTGTAAAAACAGAAAGGCAGATTATTATCTGAATGGAGATAGATTGGGAAAAGGGGAGGTGCAACGAGACCTGGGTGTCCTTGTACACCAGTCGCTGAAAGCGAGCACTCAGGTGCAGCAAGCAGTTAGGAAGGTGAATGGTATGTTGGCCTTCATTGCAAGAGGATTTGAGTACAGGAGCAGGGATGTCTTACTGCAGTTATACAGGGCCTTGGTGAGACCACATCTGGAATATTGTGTGCAATTTTGGTGTCCTTATCTGAGGAAGGATGTCCTTGCCATGGAGGGAGTGCAACAAAGGTTTACCAGACTGATTCCTGGGATGGCAGGACTGACGTATGAGGAGAGATTGGGTCGACTAAGGCGATATTCACTTGAGTTTAGAAGAATGAGAGGTGATCTCATCGAAACATATAAAATTCTAACAGGACTAGACAGACTAGATGCAGGGAGGATGTTCCCGATGGCTGGGGAGTCCAGAACCAGGGGTCACAGTCTCAGGATACGGGGTATGCCATTTAAAACCGAGATGAGGAGAAATTTCTTCACTCAGAGGGTGGTGAACCTGTGGAATTCTCTACCACAGAAGGCAGTGGAGGCCAAGTCATTAGGTGTGTTCAAGAAGGAGATAGATATATTTCTTAATGCTAAGGGATCAAGGGATATGGGGAAAAAGCTGGAACAGGGTACTGAGTTAGACGATCAGCCATTATCATTTTGAATGGCGGAACAGGCCCGAAGAGCCGAATGGCCTATTCTTGCTCCTATTTTCTATGTTTCTATGAATAAAAACCTGGGCTCAGTAGGAATGGCAAGCCACCAAAGTATAAGAAGCTACAGCAATGGATGATAACAAGGAAGGCCATCTATCCTCCTGCCCAAACGTCCCAATCTAACCCTAGCCTAACCTAATTCTGACCCTAAACCTAAATATAACTGTAAATCCATCCCCAACCCCTATACTATCCCAATTTGAAATCTAAAACTAACTCTAAGCCTAAACTTTACACTGACCCCGCAACTAACTCTCAACCTGGGCTCTACTCGAACCCTCAGCCCAGTTCCAACTCTTAAAGTAGGGACGGGGAATGGGTTAAATTGGGACATGGGAATGGGATTAAAATAGAGAGAGAAGAGTGGGACTGAAATAGGGGAAGGAATGGGATTAAAAAAGGGGCAGTGAATGGAATTAAAATAGCGGGAGAGGAGTTGATTAAAATAGGGGCAGGGAATGGGATTAAAAAGGCGGCAGGGAATGGGATTAAAATAGGAGCAGGGAATGAGCAGGGGAATGGGATCAAAATAGGGGCAGGGAATGGGATTAAAAAAAGGCAGGGAATGGGATTAAAATAGAGGCAGAGAATGGGATTAAAATAGGGGCAGGGAATGGGATTAAAATAGGAGCAGGGGAATGGGATTAAAATCGGGCCAGGGAATGGGATTAAAATAGGGGCAGGGGAATGGGATTAAAATAGGGGCAGGGAATAGGATTAAAAAGAGGCAGGGAATCGGATTAAAATAGGGGCAGGGAATGGGATTAAAATAGGGGCAGCGAATGGGATTAAAATAGGGGCAGGGAATGGGATTAAAATAGGGACAGGAGAATGGGATTAAAATAGGGGCAGGGAATGGGATTAAAAAGAGGCAGTGAATGGAATTAAAATAGGGGCAGAGAATGGGATTAAAATAGGGGCAGGGAATGGGATTAAAATAGCGGCAGGGGAATGGGATTAAAATAGGGGCAGGGAATGGGATTAAAATAGGGGCAGGGAATGGGATTAAAATAGGGGCAGGGAATGGGATTAAAAAGAGGCAGTGAATGGAATTAAAATAGGGGCAGAGAATGGGATTAAAATAGCGACAGGGAATGGGATTAAAAAGAGGCAGTGAATGGGATTAAAATAGGGGCAGGGAATGGGATTAAAATAGTGGCAGGGAATGGGATTAAAATAGGGGCAGGGAATGGGATTAAAATAGGGGCAGCGAATGGGATTAAAATAGGGGCAGGGAATGGGATTAAAATAGTGGCAGGGAATGGGATTAAAATAGGGGCAGGGAATGGGATTAAAATGGAGGCAGTGGAGTGGGGTTAAAATAGGGGCAGGGAATGGGATTAAAATAGGGACAGGGAATGGGATTAAAATAGGGGCAGCGAATGGGATTAAAATAGGGGCAGGAGAATGGGACTAAAATAGGGGCAGGAGAATGGGATTAAAATAGGGGCAGGGAATGGGATTAAAATAGTGGCAGGGAATGGGATTAAAATAGGGGCAGGTAATGGGACTAAAATAGGGGCAGGAGAATGGGATTAAAATAGGGGCAGGGAATGGGATTAAAATAGGGGCAGGTAATGGGACTAAAATAGGGGCAGGAGAATGGGATTAAAATAGGGGCAGGGAATGGGATTAAAATAGTGGCAGGGAATGGGATTAAAATAGGGGCAGGAGAATGGGATTAAAAAGAGGCAGGAGAATGGGATTAAAATAGGGGCAGGGAATGGGACTAAAATAAAGGCAGGGAATGGTATTAAAATAGTGGCAGGGAATGGGATTAAAATAAAGGCAGGAAATGGGATTAAAATAAAGGCAGGGAATGGGATTAAAATAGGGGCAGGAGAATGGGATTAAAATAGAGGCAATGGAGTGGGGTTAAAATAGGGACAGGGAATGGGATTAAAATAGGGGCAGGGAATGGGATTAAAATAGGGGCAGGGAATGGGATTAAAATAGGGGCAGGAGAATGGGATTAAAATGGAGGCAGTGGAGTGGGGTTAAAATAGGGGCAGGGAATGGGATTAAAATAGGGACAGGGAATGGGATTAAAATAGGGGCAGGGAATGTGATTAAAATCGGGGCAGGGAATGTGATTAAAATAGGGGCAGGGAATGGAATTAAAATAGGGGCAGGGAATGGGATTAAAATAGGGGCAGGGAATGGGATTAAAATAGTGGCAGGGAATGGGATTAAAATAGGGGCAGGAGAATGGGATTAAAATAGGGGCAGGAGAATGGGATTAAAAAGAGGCAGGGAATGGGATTAAAATAGTGGCAGGGAATGGGATTAAAATAAAGGCAGGGAATGGGATTAAAACAAAGGCAGGGAATGGGATTAAAATAGGGGCAGGAGAATGGGATTAAAATAGTGGCAGGGAATGGGATTAAAATAGAGGCAATGGAGTGGGGTTAAAATAGGGACAGGGAATGGGATTAAAATAGGGGCAAGGAATGGGATTAAAATAGGGACAGGGAATGGGATTAAAATAGGGACAGGGAATAGGATTAAAATAGGGACAGGGAATGGGATTAAAATAGGGAAAGGGAATGGGATTAAAATAGGGGCAGCGAATGGGATTAAAATAGGGGCAGGGACTGGGATTAAAATAGGGGCAGGTAATGGGACTAAAATAGGGGCAGGGGAATGGGATTAAAATAGTGGCAGGGAATGGGATTAAAATAGGGGCAGGAGAATGGGATTAAAAAGAGGCAGGAGAATGGGATTAAAATAGGGGCAGGTAATGGGACTAAAATAGGGGCAGGAGCATGGGATTAAAATAGGGGCAGGGAATGGGATTAAAATAGTGGTAGGGAATGGGATTAAAATAGGGGCAGGAGAATGGGATTAAAAAGAGGCAGGAGAATGGGATTAAAATAGGGGCAGGGAATGGGACTAAAATAAAGGCAGGGAATGGGATTAAAATAAAGGCAGGGAATGGGATTAAAATAGGGGCAGGAGAATGGGATTAAAATAGAGGCAATTGAGTGGGGTTAAAATAGGGACAGGGAATGGGATTAAAATAGGGGCAGGGATTGGGATTAAAATAGGGGCAGGGAATGGGATTAAAATAGGGGCAGGAGAATGGGATTAAAATTGAGGCAGTGGAGTGGGGTAAAAATAGGGGCAGGGAATGGGATTAAAATAGGGACAGGGAATGGGATTAAAATAGGGGCAGGGAATGTGATTAAAATAGGGGCAGGGAATGGAATTAAAATAGGGGCAGGGAATGGGATTAAAATAGGGGCAGGGAATGGGATTAAAATAGTGGCAGGGAATGGGATTAAAATAGGGGCAGGGAATGGGATTAAAATAGGGGCAGCGAATGGGATTAAAATAGGGGCAGGGAATGGGATTAAAATAGTGGCAGGGAATGGGATTAAAATAGGGGCAGGTAATGGGACTAAAATAGGGGCAGGAGAATGGGATTAAAATAGGGGGGCAGGGAATGGGATTAAAATAGTGGCAGGGAATGGGATTAAAATAGGGGCAGGAGAATGGGATTAAAAAGAGGCAGGAGAATGGGATTAAAATAGGGGCAGGGAATGGGACTAAAATAAAGGCAGGAAATGGGATTAAAATAGTGGCAGGGAATGGGATTAAAATAGGGGCAGGTAATGGGACTAAAATAGGGGCAGGAGAATGGGATTAAAATAGGGGGGCAGGGAATGGGATTAAAATAGTGGCAGGGAATGGGATTAAAATAGGGGCAGGAGAATGGGATTAAAAAGAGGCAGGAGAATGGGATTAAAATAGGGGCAGGGAATGGGACTAAAATAAAGGCAGGAAATGGGATTAAAATAGTGGCAGGGAATGGGATTAAAATAAAGGCAGGAAATGGGATTAAAATAAAGGCAGGGAATGGGATTAAAATAGGGGCAGGAGAATGGGATTAAAATAGAGGCAATGGAGCGGGGTTAAAATAGGGACAGGGAATGGGATTAAAATAGGGGCAGGGAATGGGATTAAAATAGGGGCAGGGAATTGGATTAAAATGGAGGCAGTGGAGTGGGGTTAAAATAGGGGCAGGGAATGGGATTAAAATAGGGGCAGGGAATGGGATTAAAATAGTGGCAGGGAATGGGATTAAAATAGGGGCAGGGAATGGGATTAAAATGGAGGCAGTGGAGTGGGGTTAAAATAGGGGCAGGGAATGGGATTAAAATAGGGGCAGGGAATGGGATTAAAATAGGGGCAGGGAATGGGATTAAAATAGGGGCAGGGAATGGGATTAAAATAGTGGCAGGGAATGGGATTAAAATAGGGGCAGGGAATGGGATTAAAATAGGGGCAGGAGAATGGGATTAAAATAGGGGCAGGAGAATGGGATTAAAAAGAGGCAGGAGAATGGGATTAAAATAGGGGCAGGGAATGGGATTAAAATAGTGGCAGGGAATGGGATTAAAATAGGGGCAGGGAATGGGATTAAAATAGGGGCAGCAAATGGGATTAAAATAGGGGCAGGGAATGGGATTAAAATAGGGGCAGGAGAATGGGATTAAAATGGAGGCAGTGGAGTGGGGTTAAAATAGGGGCAGGGAATGGGATTAAAATAGGGACAGGGAATGGGATTAAATTAGGGGCAGGGAATGTGATTAAAATAGGGGCAGGGAATGTGATTAAAATAGGGGCAGGGAATGGGATTAAAATAGGGGCAGGGAATGGGATTAAAATAGGGGCAGGGAATGGGATTAAAATAGGGGCAGGGAATGGGATTAAAATAGGGGCAGGGAATGGGATTAAAATAGGGGCAGGGAATGGGATTAAAATAGTGGCAGGGAATGGGATTAAAATAGGGGCAGGGAATGGGATTAAAATAGGGGCAGGAGAATGGGATTAAAATAGGGACAGGGAATGGGATTAAAATAGGGCCAAGGAATGGGATTAAAATAGGGGCAGCGAATGGGATTAAAATAGGGGCAGGGACTGGGATTAAAATAGGGGCAGGTAATGGGACTAAAATAGGGGCAGGAGAATGGGATTAAAATAGGGGCAGGGAATGGGATTAAAATAGTGGCAGGGAATGGGATTAAAATAGGGGCAGGAGAATGGGATTAAAAAGAGGCAGGAGAATGGGATTAAAATAGGGGCAGGGAATGGGACTAAAATAAAGGCAGGGAATGGGATTAAAATAGTGGCAGGGAATGGGATTAAAATAAAGGCAGGAAATGGGATTAAAATAAAGGCAGGGAATGGGATTAAAATAGGGGCAGGAGAATGGGATTAAAATAGAGGCAATGGAGTGGGGTTAAAATAGGGACAGGGAATGGGATTAAAATAGGGGCAGGGAATGGGATTAAAATAGGGGCATGGAATGGGATTAAAATAGGGGCAGGAGAATGGGATTAAAATGGAGGCAGTGGAGTGGGGTTAAAATAGGGGCAGGGAATGGGATTAAAATAGGGACAGGGAATGGGATTAAATTAGGGGCAGGGAATGTGATTAAAATAGGGGCAGGGAATGTGATTAAAATAGGGGCAGGGAATGGAATTAAAATAGGGGCTGGGAATGGGATTAAAATAGGGGCAGGGACTGGGATTAAAATAGGGGCAGGGAATGGAATTAAAATAGGGGCTGGGAATGGGATTAAAATAGGGGCAGGGAATGGGATTAAAAAGAGGCAGGAGAATGGGATTAAAATAGGGGCAGGGAATGGGACTAAAATAAAGGCAGGGAATGGGATTAAAATAGTGGCAGGGAATGGGATTAAAATAGTGGCAGGGAATGGGATTAAAATAGGGGCAGGAGAATGGGATTAAAAAGAGGCAGGAGAATGGGATTAAAATAGGGGCAGGGAATGGGACTAAAATAAAGGCAGGGAATGGGATTAAAATAGTGGCAGGGAATGGGATTAAAATAAAGGCAGGAAATGGGATTAAAATAAAGGCAGGGAATGGGATTAAAATAGGGGCAGGAGAATGGGATTAAAATAGAGGCAATGGAGTGGGGTTAAAATAGGGACAGGGAATGGGATTAAAATAGGGGCAGGGAATGGGATTAAAATAGGGGCATGGAATGGGATTAAAATAGGGGCAGGAGAATGGGATTAAAATGGAGGCAGTGGAGTGGGGTTAAAATAGGGGCAGGGAATGGGATTAAAATAGGGACAGGGAATGGGATTAAATTAGGGGCAGGGAATGTGATTAAAATAGGGGCAGGGAATGGAATTAAAATAGGGGCTGGGAATGGGATTAAAATAGGGGCAGGGAATGGAATTAAAATAGGGGCTGGGAATGGGATTAAAATAGGGACAGGGAATGGAATTAAAATAGGGGCTGGGAATGGGATTAAAATAGGGGCAGGTAATGGGACTAAAATAGGGGCAGGAGAATGGGATTAAAAAGAGGCAGGAGAATGGGATTAAAATAGGGGCAGGGAATGGGACTAAAATAAAGGCAGGGAATGGGATTAAAATAGTGGCAGGGAATGGGATTAAAATAAAGGCAGGAAATGGGATTAAAATAAAGGCAGGGAATGGGATTAAAATAGGGCAGGAGAATAGGATTAAAATAGAGGCAATGGAGTGGGGTTAAAATAGGGACAGGGAATGGGATTAAAATAGGGGCAGGGAATGGGATTAAAATAGGGGCAGGAGAATGGGATTAAAATGGAGGCAGTGGAGTGGGGTTAAAATAGGGGCAGGGAATGGGATTAAAATAGGGACAGGGAATGGGATTAAATTAGGGGCAGGGAATGTGATTAAAATAGTGGCAGGGAATGGGATTAAAATAGGGGCAGGGAATGGGATTAAAATAGGGGCAGGAGAATGGGATTAAAATAGGGGCAGGAGAATGGGATTAAAAAGAGGCAGGGAATGGGATTAAAATAGTGGCAGGGAATGGGTTAAAATAAAGGCAGGGAATGGGATTAAAACAAAGGCAGGGAATGGGATTAAAATAGGGGCAGGAGAATGGGATTAAAATAGTGGCAGGGAATGGGATTAAAATAGAGGCAATGGAGTGGGGTTAAAATAGGGACAGGGAATGGGATTAAAATAGGGGCAAGGAATGGGATTAAAATAGGGACAGGGAATGGGATTAAAATAGGGACAGGGAATAGGATTAAAATAGGGACAGGGAATGGGATTAAAATAGGGGCAGCGAATGGGATTAAAATAGGGGCAGGGAATGGGATTAAAATAGGGGCAGGAGAATGGGATTAAAATGGAGGCAGTGGAGTGGGGTTAAAATAGGGGCAGGGAATGGGATTAAAATAGGGACAGGGAATGGGATTAAATTAGGGGCAGGGAATGTGATTAAAATAGGGGCAGGGAATGTGATTAAAATAGGGGCAGGGAATGGGATTAAAATAGGGGCAGGGAATGGGATTAAAATAGGGGCAGGGAATGGGATTAAAATAGGGGCAGGGAATGGGATTAAAATAGGGGCAGGGAATGGGATTAAAATAGGGGCAGGGAATGGGATTAAAATAGTGGCAGGGAATGGGATTAAAATAGGGGCAGGGAATGGGATTAAAATAGGGGCAGGAGAATGGGATTAAAATAGGGACAGGGAATGGGATTAAAATAGGGCCAAGGAATGGGATTAAAATAGGGGCAGCGAATGGGATTAAAATAGGGGCAGGGACTGGGATTAAAATAGGGGCAGGTAATGGGACTAAAATAGGGGCAGGAGAATGGGATTAAAATAGGGGCAGGGAATGGGATTAAAATAGTGGCAGGGAATGGGATTAAAATAGGGGCAGGAGAATGGGATTAAAAAGAGGCAGGAGAATGGGATTAAAATAGGGGCAGGGAATGGGACTAAAATAAAGGCAGGGAATGGGATTAAAATAGTGGCAGGGAATGGGATTAAAATAAAGGCAGGAAATGGGATTAAAATAAAGGCAGGGAATGGGATTAAAATAGGGGCAGGAGAATGGGATTAAAATAGAGGCAATGGAGTGGGGTTAAAATAGGGACAGGGAATGGGATTAAAATAGGGGCAGGGAATGGGATTAAAATAGGGGCATGGAATGGGATTAAAATAGGGGCAGGAGAATGGGATTAAAATGGAGGCAGTGGAGTGGGGTTAAAATAGGGGCAGGGAATGGGATTAAAATAGGGACAGGGAATGGGATTAAATTAGGGGCAGGGAATGTGATTAAAATAGGGGCAGGGAATGTGATTAAAATAGGGGCAGGGAATGGAATTAAAATAGGGGCTGGGAATGGGATTAAAATAGGGACAGGGAATGGAATTAAAATAGGGGCTGGGAATGGGATTAAAATAGGGGCAGGTAATGGGACTAAAATAGGGGCAGGAGAATGGGATTAAAAAGAGGCAGGAGAATGGGATTAAAATAGGGGCAGGGAATGGGACTAAAATAAAGGCAGGGAATGGGATTAAAATAGTGGCAGGGAATGGGATTAAAATAAAGGCAGGAAATGGGATTAAAATAGGGGCAGGGAATGGGACTAAAATAGTGGCAGGGAATGGGATTAAAATAGGGGCAGGAGAATGGGATTAAAAAGAGGCAGGAGAATGGGATTAAAATAGGGGCAGGGAATGGGACTAAAATAAAGGCAGGGAATGGTATTAAAATAGTGGCAGGGAATGGGATTAAAATAAAGGCAGGAAATGGGATTAAAATAAAGGCAGGGAATGGGATTAAAATAGGGCAGGAGAATAGGATTAAAATAGAGGCAATGGAGTGGGGTTAAAATAGGGACAGGGAATGGGATTAAAATAGGGGCAGGGAATGGGATTAAAATAGGGGCAGGAGAATGGGATTAAAATGGAGGCAGTGGAGTGGGGTTAAAATAGGGGCAGGGAATGGGATTAAAATAGGGACAGGGAATGGGATTAAATTAGGGGCAGGGAATGTGATTAAAATAGTGGCAGGGAATGGGATTAAAATAGGGGCAGGGAATGGGATTAAAATAGGGGCAGGAGAATGGGATTAAAATAGGGGCAGGAGAATGGGATTAAAAAGAGGCAGGGAATGGGATTAAAATAGTGGCAGGGAATGGGTTAAAATAAAGGCAGGGAATGGGATTAAAACAAAGGCAGGGAATGGGATTAAAATAGGGGCAGGAGAATGGGATTAAAATAGTGGCAGGGAATGGGATTAAAATAGAGGCAATGGAGTGGGGTTAAAATAGGGACAGGGAATGGGATTAAAATAGGGGCAAGGAATGGGATTAAAATAGGGACAGGGAATGGGATTAAAATAGGGACAGGGAATAGGATTAAAATAGGGACAGGGAATGGGATTAAAATAGGGGCAGCGAATGGGATTAAAATAGGGGCAGGGACTGGGATTAAAATAGGGGCAGGTAATGGGACTAAAATAGGGGCAGGGGAATGGGATTAAAATAGGGGCAGGGAATGGGATTAAAATAGTGGCAGGGAATGGGATTAAAATAGGGGCAGGAGAATGGGATTAAAAAGAGGCAGGAGAATGGGATTAAAATAGGGGCAGGGAATGGGACTAAAATAAAGGCAGGGAATGGGATTAAAATAGTGGCAGGGAATGGGATTAAAATAAAGGCAGGAAATGGGATTAAAATAAAGGCAGGGAATGGGATTAAAATAGGGGCAGGTAATGGGACTAAAATAGGGGCAGGGGAATGGGATTAAAATAGGGGCAGGGAATGGGATTAAAATCGGGGCAGGGAATGGGATTAAAATAGGGGCAGGAGAATGGGATTAAAATAGGGGCAGGAGAATGGGATTAAAAAGAGGCAGGGAATTGGATTAAAATAGTGGCAGGGAATGGGATTAAAATAAAGGCAGGGAATGGGATTAAAACAAAGGAAGGGAATGGGATTAAAATAGGGGCAGGAGAATGGGATTAAAATAGTGGCAGGGAATGGGATTAAAATAGAGGCAATGGAGTGGGGTTAAAATAGGGACAGGGAATGGGATTAAAATAGGGGCAAGGAATGGGATTAAAATAGGGACAGGGAATGGGATTAAAATAGGGACAGGGAATAGGATTAAAATAGGGACAGGGAATGGGATTAAAATAGGGACAGGGAATGGGATTAAAATAGGGGCAGCGAATGGGATTAAAATAGGGGCAGGGACTGGGATTAAAATAGGGGCAGGTAATGGGACTAAAATAGGGGCAGGGGAATGGGATTAAAATAGGGGCAGGGAATGGGATTAAAATAGTGGCAGGGAATGGGATTAAAATAGGGGCAGGAGAATGGGATTAAAAAGAGGCAGGAGAATGGGATTAAAATAGGGGCAGGGAATGGGACTAAAATAAAGGCAGGGAATGGGATTAAAATAGTGGCAGGGAATGGGATTAAAATAAAGGCAGGAAATGGGATTAAAATAAAGGCAGGGAATGGGATTAAAATAGGGGCAGGAGAATGGGATTAAAATAGAGGCAATGGAGTGGGGTTAAAATAGGGACAGGGAATGGGATTAAAATAGGGGCAGGGAATGGGATTAAAATCGGGACAGGGAATGGGATTAAAATAGGGACAGGGAATAGGATTAAAATAGGGGCAGGGAATGGGATTAAAATAGGGGCAGGGAATGGGATTAAAATAGGGGCAGGAGAATGGGATTAAAATAGGGGCAGGGAATGTGATTGAAATCGGGGCAGGAGATTAACGTCCAAACCTTGGTGTGCTCATATCCCAACAATCATTTCTGGTGGTCTGAGATTTGTGGTTTGCACGGTTTTTATAGATTTAATCTCCCCTCCTTGGTTTCATTTGTCTCGGCTCTGATTCCGAGCTGTCAGCACTTTCACCGAACCTTGTTTTCCTGTGAATCTGAAAGAATGCGAGAGCGATAATAATCACGGCTGTTTCCAAGTTCCGGAGTGTGGCTGGGCAGAGTGTGAGGGGCAGAGTCCGGGACAGGCTGTGGGAGGAGGTCGGCGGACCGGGTCCAGTCCAGTGCTCTCGCTGTGGGTTGAGGAGCTGGTTGGTTTGCAGTGAGTGTTGTCTGTTATCAGACTGTACATTTCTCTCTCCCTCTTTTCCTTCTCTCATTGGTTTGGAATGTCTGCTTTTCCCAGTTTTTTGCTCAATTTCAGTCCCTTCCCACCGCTGCCGGACTGCGCCTTGTTATCGAACCTGAGACAGTTGCAAAACTTCGTTCAAAACAACTGTCTCCTGGGGGTTTTTTTTTGGCTGAGGTTGGTGAAGTTGTAGAAATGTAAGATCAGAAATCCCAGGGGATTGTGATTTTATGTAAAGGAAACGAGTATCAGGGAAACTGCAATCCAATGTACGGTTCAGTGTTAGTTTAAGAGCCTATTATCATAGTAGGTACAGCACAGGAGGCCACTCGGCCCAACGTGCCTGTGCCAGCTCTTTGAAAGAGCTATCCAATTAGTCCCATTCCCCTGCTCTTTCCCCGTAGCCCTGTAAATTTTTTCCCTTCACGTATTTATCCAATGCCCATTTGACGCTGTGTACATTGCTGTACAGGCCAGTCTTAGTATGAGTGTTCCTATTAGGGCCTGTCTTAGTGTAAATAATCCTATTAAGGCCAATGTTAGTGTAAGGGCCAATGTTACACTAGGATCTAAATTAAAAAGCAGGACCTCACTGGTGGTAATCTCAGGTTTACTGCCCGAGCCACATGCTGATAGGCAGATCAGGAAGGTGAATGCGTGGCTGAATGACTGGTGTGGGAAGGAGGGGTTCCATTTCATGGGACACTGGCACCAGTACCGGGACAGGAAGGAGCTGGACCACTGGGACAGGATCCACCTGAACCAGAATGGGACCAGAGTCCGAGCGGAAAAGATAAACAGGGTGGTGGATAAGACATTAAACTAGTGAGATGGGCGGAGGGATCTGGTAGCTATAACGAAAGCTTAAAGATAAAAGAAACAGGAGATGAGTGTAACGGTCAGACCAGGGTAAGGAGTAAAGACAACATAAACGGTCAAGGAACAAATACAATTATGAAACAGAAGTATAAAAGGACTGTTAAACATAAAGTAAAAGGAACAACTATTAAAGATGAATTAAACTGCGTGTACAGCAATGTACACAGCGCCCAAAATAAAACGGGGGAACTGGAGGCAATTACCCATTGCGAGGAACCAGATGTAGTCGGAATAACTGAAACACGGTTACATAAAGAACAGGACTGGCAACTAAATATTGCAGGTTATAACCTAATCAGAAAGGGTAGGGAAGGAAGAAGGGGGTGGAGTCGCTGTAATAATTAGAGCCAATATCATGGCAGTAGAAAAAAGGGACATAACTAACAGAAGGATAGAAACAGAATCCATACGGATTGAAATAAAAGGTAAGAAGGGATCGGTCACACTAATAGGGATATCCTCCAGATCACCTAATAGTGGGAAGGAGGTGGAGGAAGAAATAAGTAAGCCAATATGTGAAATGAGTAAAGGACATAGATTAATTATCATGGGAGATTTTAACTATCCCCAGATAAGCTGGCAATTCGAGGTAGGGAAAGGGGTACAGGGAATGGAGAATTTACAATGTGTACAGGACTCCTTTCTTCCCCAGTATATAAAAAGCCCAACAAGAGAGGAATCACTGCTGGATCCAGTAATGGGAAATGAACCAGAGCAGATCAGAGAAGTAAGTGTAGGGGAACATCTAGGCAACAGCAATCACAACATAATAAGGTTTAAGATAAAGATTGAGAAGGACATAAATATGACAAAGACCAAAGTAATAAATTGGAAAAAAGCTGATTTTCAGGGGACGGGAATGGAACTCGGGAAAATAAACTGGACAAATTTACTGACAAACAAAGAAATAGAACAACAGTGGGAAACATTTAAAACGGTGACCAATAGAGTCCAGGAGAAATATATCCCACTAAAAACAAGGACAAACTGGCCAGTAATAACACACCATGGATTAATAAAGAAATAAGGGCAAGATTGAAACTAAAGAAAAAGCATAAACTAAGTGCACAGACAATAAAGGAGAGGATGACAAAAATGAATATGAAAAGGTTAGGAAAGAAGTTAAAAAAAATTAGAGAGGCAAAGAGAAACTACGAAATTAAATTTTCCAGGAATATAAAAAGAAATAGTAAAGTATTCTACAGGCATACAAATAACAAAAGAAAAATCAGGATAGGGATCGGGTCACTAAGGGATACACACGATTAACTCACAGGTAATGACAACAAAATGGCAGAAATATTAAATAATGAATTTGCCTCAGTATTTACCAGGGAGACGAACAAGGAAGGCATGACATCAGAAGAAGGGATCAAAAAGGATATAAATACATTTAAGATAGAAAGGGGAGAGATAATTGATAAACTAATCAAACTTAGAGAGGATAAAACTCCTGGTGCGGACGTATTGCATCCGTGCTTATTAAAAGAAGTTAGGGAAGAGATAACAGAGGCACTATTAGATATATATAAAAATACCTTAGAAAAGCGAATAGTGCCATAGCGGACAGCTAATGGGATTCCTATATTTAAAAAGGGAGATAGAACAAGGCAGGGCTATAGTGATAGGGGATTCGATTGTAAGGGGAACAGATAGGCGTTTCTGCGGCCGCAAACGTGACTCCAGGATGGTATGTTGCCTCCCTGGTGCTAGGGTCAAGGATGTCACAGAGCGGCTGCAGGGCATTCTGGAGGGGGAGGGTGAACAGCCAGTAGTCGTGGTCCATATTGGTACCAACGACATAGGTTAAAAAAGGGATGAGGTCCTGCAAGGTGAATTTAAGGAGTTAGGAGATAAATTAAAAAGCAGGACTTCAAAGGTAGTGATCTCAGGATTACTAACGGTGCCACGTGCTAGTGAGTATAGGAACAGGAGAATAGACAGGATGAATGCGTGGCTGCAGGGATGGTGTAGGAGGGAGGGATTTAGATTCCTGGGACATTGGGACCGGTTCTGGGGAAGGTGGGACCTGTACAAGCGGGACGGGTTACACCCGAGCAGGACCGGGACCAATGTCCTCGCGGGGGTGTTTGCTAGTGCTGTTGGGGAAGGTTTAAACTAGAGTGGCAGGGGGATGGGAACCTGAGCGGGGAGTCAGAAGGGAATAAAGTTGAGAGCAGCAAGAGAGGGGAAGACCCAGGGGAAATCTACAATACAAATAGTACAAACAGTTGTTCAAGAACAAGTGAAAGGGAAAAGCGTAGAGCAGTGGAAAGAAAGTGTACTTTAGGCACGAGAGATAAAATAAAAACTAGAAGGTGCAAGGCGATTAACCCAGCATCAAAGCTGTGGCAGGGGGTTGGGAACCTGAGCAGGGAGACAGAGGAAAGCGTGTCAGGAAGGGACAGAAGGTATGGAGAAAAAGGTAAAGTGTTAAAAAAGGAAAAAGCAGGAACTAAGTGTCACAAAACATATTTGAAAGTTCTTTATCTGAATGCACGTAGCATTCGTAACAAAATGGATGAGTTAACGGCACAAATAACGAAGTATGGGTATGATCTTGTGGCCATTACAGAAACATGGCTGCAGGGTGACAACGACTGGGAATTAAATATGCCAGGGTATTTAACAATCAGGAAGGACAAGCAGGAAGGAAGGAGAGGTGGGGTGGCTATGTTAATAAGGGAAGGAACCACTGTAATACAGAGAAAAGATATTGGGACAAAGGATCAGGATAATGAAACAGTTTGGGTAGAGATAAGGAACAATAAGGGGCAAAAAACACTCGTGGGCGTAGTATATAGGCCTCCTAATAATTGCAACTCTGCTGGAAGAAGTATTAATCAGGAAATAGTCGGGGCATGTAATAAGGGAACAGCTATAATTATGGGGGATTTTAACTATCATTAACTGGACAAATCAAATTGGGCAGGGCAGCCTTGAGGAAGAGTTTATTGAGTGTATTAGGGATGGATTTCTTGAGCAGTATGTAACTGATCCTACAAGGGGGCAAGCAACCTTGGACCTGGTCCTGTGTAATGAGCCAGGATTAATTAATAATGTCCTAGTTAAGGATCCCCTTGGAATGAGTGACCATAACATGGTTACATTCCATATCCAATTAGAGGGTGAGACGGTTGGTTCTCAAACAAGCGTACTGAGCTTGAATAAAGGAGACTATGATGGTATGAGAGCAGAATTGATTAAAGTGGACTGGGAAAATAGTTTAAAGGGTAAGACGGTACATGAACAGTGGTGTTCATTCAAGGAGTTATTCTACAACTTTCAAAAAATATATATTCCACTGAGGAAAAAAGGGTGTAAAAGAAATGACAGCCATCCGTGGCTAAGTAAAGAAATTAAGGATAGTATCCGACTAAAAAGAAGGACATATAAGGTAGCCAAACATAGTGGGAGGATAGTAGATTGGGAAGGCTGCAAAAGACAGCAAAAAGTAACTAAAGGATTGATTAAGAAAGGGAAGATAGATTATGAAAATAAATTAGTAAAAAATATAAAAACAGATAGCAAGAGTTTCTACAGTTATATAAAAAGAAAAAGGGTGGCTAAGGCAAACGTAAGTCCCTTAGAGGATGAGACCGGGAAATTAATGGTGGGAAACATGGAGATGGCAAAAATGCTGAACAAATATTTTGTTTCAGTCTTTACGGTAGAGGACACTAAGAATATCCCAACAGTGGACAAATGGGGGGCTCCAGGGGGTGAGGAGCTGAGTACGATTAAAATCACTAGGGAATTGGTACTCAGTAAATTAATGGGACTCAAGGCGGATAAATCCCCTGGACCTGATGGCTTACATCCCAGGGTCTTGAGGGAAGTGGCAATAGGGATTGTGGATGCTTTGGTAATAATTTTCCAAATTTCTCTGGACTCGGCAAAGGTCCCGGCAGATTGGAAAACTGCTAATGTAACACCGTTATTTAAAAAGGGTATTAGGCAGAAGGCTGGAAATTATAGACCAGTTAGCCTAACATCTGTGGTGGGTAAAATTTTGGAGTCTATTATTAAGGAGACAGTAGCGGAACATTTGGATAAACATAATTTAATAGGACAAAGTCAGCATGGCTTTACGAAGGGGAAGTCATGTCTGACAAATTTGCTTGAGTTCTTTGAGGATATAACGTGCAGAGTGGATAAAGGGGAACCAGTGGATGTGGTGTATTTAGACTTCCAGAGGGCATTCGACAAGGTGCCACATAAGAGATTATTGCTCAAGATAAAGAATCACTGGATTGGGGGTAATATTCTGGCATGGGTGGAGGATTGGTTATCTAACAGGAAGCAGAGAGTTGGGATAAATGGTACATTCTCGGAATGGCAACCAGTAGCCAGTGGTGTTCCGCAGGGGTCGGTGCTGGGTCCCCAACTCTTTACAATCTATATTAACGATTTGGAGGAGGGGACCGAGTGTAACATATCAAAGTTTGCAGATGATACAAAGATGGGAGGGAAAGTAGAGAGTGAGGAGGACATAAAAAACCTACAAGGGGATATAGACAGGCTGGGTGAGTGGGCGGAGATTTGGCAGATGCAATACAATATTGGAAAATGTGAGGTTATGCACTTTGGCAGGAAAAATCGGAGAGCAAGTTATTATCTCAATGGTGAGAAACTGGAAAGTACTGCAGTACAAAGGGATCTGGGGGTCCTAGTGCAAGAAAATCAAAAAGTTAGTATCCAGGTGCAGCAGGTGATCAAGAAGGCCAACGGAATGTTGGCTTTTATTGCTAGGGGGATAGAATATAAAAACAGGGAGGTATTGCTGCAGTTATATAAGGTATTGGTGAGACCGCACCTGGAATACTGCATACAGTTTTGGTGTCCATACTTAAGAAAAGACATACTTGCTCTCGAGGCAGTACAAAGAAGGTTCACTCGGTTAATCCCGGGGATGAGGGGGCGGACATTTGAGGAGAGGTTGAGTAGATTGGGACTCGACTCATTGGAGTTCAGAAGAATGAGAGGTGATCTTATTGAAACATATAAGATTGTGAAGGGGCTTGATCGGGTGGATGCGGTAAGGATGTTCCCAAGGATGGGTGAAACTAGAACGAGGGGGCATAATCTTAGAATAAGGGGCTGCTCTTTCAAAACTGAGATGAGGAGAAACTTCTTCACTCAGAGGGTGGTGGGTCTGTGGAATTTGCTGCCCCAGGAAGCTGTGGAAGCTACATCATTAAATAAATTTAAAACAGAAATAGACAGTTTTCTAGAAGTAAAGGGAATTAGGGGTTACGGGGAGCGGGCAGGAAATTGGACATGATTTTAGATTTGAGGTTAGGACCAGATCAGCCATGATCTTATTGAATGGCGGAGCAGGCTCGAGGGGCCGATTGGCCTACTCCTGCTCCTATTTCTTATGTTCTTACGTTCTTATAAGTCCAGGGAGCTGTAGACCAATTAGCTTAACATCGGTGGTAGGAAAGATAATGGAATCTTTACTCAAAGATGTAACAGAAAAACATCTAGGAACTGAAAATATAATAAAGAATAGTCAGCACGGATTTCAAAAGGGAAGGTCATGTTTGACCAACCTTATTGAATTCTTTGAAGAAATAATAGAAAGGGTGGACAAGGGTAATGTAGTAGATGTAATATATTTCATAGAATCATACAATGGTTACAGCACAGAAGGAAGCCATTCGGCCCATCGAGTCTGTGCCGGCTCTTTGTAAGAGCAATCCAGTTAGTCCCACTCCGCCGCTCTTTCCCCGTAGCCTTGCAAATTTTTTCCCGATAAGTATTTATCAAATTCCTTTTTGAAAGCCACGATTGAATCTGCTTCCACCACCCGTTCAGGCAGTGCATTTCTGATCATAACCACTCACTGCATAAAAAAGTTTTTCCTCATGTCGCCTTTGGTTCTATTGCCAATCACCTTAAATGCATCTGTCTTTACCAAGGAAGAAGATGCTGCCAGAGTCTCAGTAAAGGAAGATATAGTTGAGATACTGGATGGGCTAAAAATTGATAAAGAAGTGGTACTAGAAAGGCTAGCTGTATTTAAAGTAGATAAGTCACCCGGTCCGGATGGGATGCATCCTAGGTTGCTGAGGGAAGTAAGGGTGGAAATTGCAGAGGTACTGGCCACAATCTTCCAAACATCCTTAGATACGGGGGTGGTGTCAGAGAACCAGAGAATTGTAAATGTTACACCCTTGTTCAAAAAGGGTACAAGGATAAACCCAGCAACTACAGGCCAGTCAGTTTAATCTCAGCGGTGGGGAAACTTTTAGAAACAATAATCCGGGACAGAATTAACAGTCACTCGGACAAGTGTGGATTGATTAGGGAAAGCCAGCACGGATTTGTTAAAGGCAAATTGTGTTTAACTAACGGCTAACTAAAGGCTATTTTAGATCTAGTATTGTGCAATGAGAAAGGGTTAATTAATAATCTTGTTTTAGACTGTGCCCCCTCCTCATGGGAAGAGTGACCATAATATGATGGAATTCTTCATTAATTTTGAAAGTGATGTAGTTCAATCCGAAACTAGGGTCTTAAATCTAAACAAATGACACTACGAAGGTATGAGGTGCAAGTTGGCTGTGGTTGATTGGTGAACTACATTAAAAGGCAATGGTTAGCATTTAAAGAATTAACACATAATTTGCAACAAATATATATTCCTTTTTAAGGCACAAAAAACCAACAGAAAAAGTGGTCCAACCGTGTCTAACGAGAAATTAAAGATCGTATTAAATCAAAGAGGCAAATAAAGTTGCCAGAAAAAGCAGTAAGTCTGAGGATTGGGAGCATTTTAGAATTCAGCAAAGGAGGACCAAGAAATTGATAAAGGGAAAATAGAATATGAGAGTAAACTAGCGAGAAACATAAAAACGGACTGTAAAAGCTTCTCCAGGTATGTAAAAAGGAAAAGACTGGCTAAGGCAAATGTGGGTTCCTTACAGACTGAGAGGGGAGAATTTATAATGGGGAATAAGGAAATGGCAGAGAAATTAAACAAATACTTTGTCTGTCTTCATGGAAGAAGACACAAAAAATCTCCCAGAAATACTGGCGAGAATGAGGAACTGAAAGAAATTAGTATTAGTAAAAAAATAGTACCAGAGAAATTAATGGGACTGAAAGTCGATAAATCCCAAGGACCTGATGATCTACATCCCAGGGTTTTGAAAGAGGTGCCTACAGAGATAGAGAATGCATTGGTTGTCATCTTCCAAAATTCTATAGATTCTGGAACGGTTCCTGCAGATTGGAGGGTGGCAAATGTAACCCCACTGTTTAAAAAAGGAGGGAGAGAAAAAACAGGGAACGACAGACCTGTTAGCCTGACATCAGTAGTAGGGAAAATGCTAGAATCTATTATGAAGCATGTGATAACAGGACACTTAGAAAATAATAATAGGATTTGGCAGAGTCAACATGGATTTATGAAAGGGAAATCATGTTTGACAAACTTATTGGAGTTCTTTTGAGGATGTAACCAGTAGAATAGATAAGGGGGAACCAGTGGATATGGTGTATTTGTATTTTCAGAAGGCTTTCAATAAGGTCTCACACAGGAGGTTGGTGAACAAAGTTACAGTACATGGGATTGGGGGTAATATACTGGCATGGATTGAGAATTGGTTAACAGACAGGAAACAGAGAGTAGGAATAAACGGGTCTTTTTCGGGGTGACAGGCAGTGACCAGTGGGGTACCGCAGGGATCAGTGCTTGGGCCACAGCAATTCACAATATATATCAATGATTTGGATGAGGGGACCAAGTGTAATATTTCCAAATTTGCTGATGACACAAAATTAGGTGGGCATGTGAGTTGTGAGGAGGATGCAAAGAGGCTTCAGGGGGTTACAGACAGGCTAAGTGAGTGGGCAAGAACATGGCAGATGGAATATAATGTGGAAAAATGTGAAGTTATCCACTTTTGGTAGGAAAAACAGAAATGCAGAGTATTTTTTAAATGGTGAGAGATTGGGAAATGTTGATGTTCAAAGGGACCTGGGTGTCCTTGTACATGAGTCACTGAAAGCTAACATGCAGGTGCAGCAAGCAATTAGGAAAGCAAATGGTATGTTGGCTTTTATTACAAGAGGATTTGAGTACAGGAGTAAAGATGTCTTACTGCAATTATATAGGGCCTTGGTGAGACCACACCTGGAGTATTGTGTACAATTTTGGTCTCCTTACCTAAGAAAGGATATACTTGCCATCGAGGGAGGACAATGAAGGTTCACCAGACTGATTCCTAGGATGGTGGGATTGTCGTATGAGGAGTCTGAGGAGAGATTGAGTAGACTAGGCCTGTATTATCCAGAGTTTAGAAAAACGAGAGGTGATCTCATTGAAATATACTTAGAGGGCTCGAGAGGGTAGATGCAAGGAGGATGTTCCCCCTGGCTGGGGAGTCTAGAACCAGGGGTCACAGTCTCAGAATAAGGGGTTGGCCATTTAGGACTGAGATGAGGAGAAATTTCTTCACTCAGAGGGTGGTGAATCTTTGGAATTCTCCATCCCAGAGGGCTGTGGAGGCTCAGTCATTGAGTAATTCAAAACAGAGATTGGTAGATTTCTAGATATTAAAGGCATCAAGGGATATGGGGAGAGTGCAGGAAAATGGGGTTGAGGTAGAAGATCAGCCATATGAAATTTGTGAAGGGTAGGTTACTTTCTAAATGGTAAAAAGTTAAAAACAGTGGATGTCCAAAGGGATTTTGGGGTTCAGGTACATAGATCATTGAAGTGTCATGAACAGGTGCAGAAAATAATCAAGAAGGCTAATGGAATGCTGGCCTTTCTATCTCGAGGACTGGAGTACAAGGGGGCAGAAGTTATGCTGCAGCTATACAAAACCCTGGTTAGACCGCACCTGGAGTACTGTGAGCAGTTCTGGGCACCGCACCTTCAGAAGGACATATTGGCCTGGGAGGGAGCGCAACGTAGGTTTACTAGAATGATACCCGGACTTCAAGGATTAAGTTACGAGGAGAGATTACACAAATTGGGGTTGTATTCTCTGGAGTTTAGAAGGTTAAGGGGTGATCTGATCGAAGTTTATAAGATATTAAGGAAACGGATAGGGTGGATAGAGAGAAACTATTTCCGCTGGTTGGGGATTCTAGGAGTAGGGGGCACAGTCTAAAAATTAGAGCCAGACCTTTCAGGAGTGAGATTAGAAAACATTTCTACACACAAAGGGTGGTAGAAGTTTGGAACTCTCTTCCGCAAATGGCAATTGAGACTAGCTCAATTGCTAAATTTAAATCTGAGATAGATAGCTTTTTGGCAACCAAAGGTATTAAGGGATATGGGCCAAAGGCAGGAGTTAGATCACAGATCAGCCATGATCTTATCAAATGGCAGAGCAGGCACAAGGGGCTGAATGGCCTACTCCTGTTGCTATGTTCCTATCTTGTTGAATGGCGGAACAGGCTCGAGGGGCCAGATGACCTACTCCTGCTCCTATTTCTTATGTAACCTGATGGAGTTTTTTGATGTAACAGAGAGGGTAGATGAGGGCAATGCAGTTGATGTGTTGTATGTGGACTTTCAAAAGACGTTTGATAAAGTGCCGCACGGTAAACTTATCATCAAGATTGCGGCCCATGGAGTAAAGGGGTCAGTAGCAACATGGATACAGAATTGGCTAAGGGACAGGAAACAGAGAGTAGTGGTGAACGGTTGTTTATCGGACTGGAGGGAGGTGTATAGTGGTGTTCCCCAGGGGTCGGTGCTGGGACCACTGCTTTTCTTGATATGTATTAATGACTTGGACTTGAGTGTACAGGGCACAATTTCCAAATTTGCAGATGACACAAAACTTCGAAGTGTAGTAAACAGTGAGGAGGATAGTGATAGACCTCAAGAGGATATAGACAAGCTGCTGGCATGGGCGGACACATGGCAGAGGAAATTTAACGCAGAAAAATGCGAAGTGATATGTTTCAGTAGGAAGAACGAGGAGAGGCAATATAAACTAGAGGGCACAACTCTAAAAGGGGTGGAGGAACAGAGAGATCTGGGGGTATATGTGCACAAATCGTTGAAGGTGGCAGGGCAGGTTGAGATTGCGATTAAAAAAGCATACAGGATCCTGGGCTTTATAAATAGAGGCATAGAGTACAAAAGCAAGGAAGTCACGATGAACCTTTATAAAACACTGGTTTGGCCACAACTGGAGTATTGTGTCCAGTTCTGGGCACCGCACTTTAGGAAAGATGTGAAGGCCTTAGAGAGGGTGCAGAAAAGATTTACTAGACTGATTCCAGGGATGAGGGATTTCAGTTACGTGGATAGACTGGAGAAACTGGGGTTGTTCTCCTTGGAACAGAGACGGTTGAGAGGAGATTTGATCGAGGTATTCAAAATCATGAAGGGTCTAGACAGAGTAGATAGAGAGAAACTGTTCCCATTGGCAGAAGGGTCAAGAACCAGAGGACATAGATTTAAGGTGATTGGCAAAAGAACCAGAGGTGACATGAGAAAAAACTTTTTGACACAGCGAGTGGTTAGGATCTGGAATGCACTGCCCGAGGGGGTGGTGGAGGCAGATTCAAACGTGGCCTTCAAAAGGGAACTGGATAAATACTTGAAAGGAAAAAAATTGCAGGGCTACAGGGGAAAGGGGGCGGGGGAGTGGGACTAGCTGGATTGCTCTTGCATAGAGCCAGCGCGGACTCGATGGGCTGAATGGCCTCCATCCGTGCTGTAACCTTTCTATGATTCTGTGATTTTGACAAACTTTTGGCTGGGAGATCTTTGTGTTTAGACTTAAAATTGTTGGTTCACACTCAGTATTGTTCTGTTTACACATATTTACCTACTTTTTGGACCCCCTCAAACTGGCACCATCAGGTTGGGGGTGGGCAATGGCTGCATCCACCACTACATCCGAGGTGAAGGAACATCATCGTCGCCAGGCACGACATGCACTTCCGCCATTTGCAGTTCCACAACACAGAGGTGTGCCACAGGCACCTGCACAAGAGCAGAGAGGGGAACAACAGAGGGCCCGAAGTCGCAGGAGGCACTACCTCCATTAGAGGATCTACAGACTGAGGCTCAGCTTCCTGGACCTCTCTGAGGGCCTATGGAGGCTCAGAGTCAGTCGCCAGGCAGCCACAGAAATCTGCAGCCTCCTTCATGCCGAGCTGCTCCTGGCTGGGCCTCGTGGCATCTCATTACCCATCGCTGTTAAAGTCACCACTGCCCTCAACTTCTTCACCTCCGGATCATTCCAGGGCGCCACCGGGGACATCCCCGGGGTCTCTCAGTCATCTGCACACAAGTGCATAAGACAGGTCACCGACGGCTTGTTTTGCAGGGCCTTGCACTACGTCGACTTCCCCATGGACGACCTGATCCAGATGGAGAGGGCAGTGGGATTCCACTCTGTGGCTGGATTCCCACAGGTGCAGGGTGTAATCGATTGCATCCATATAGCAATCCGAGCACCTCCACACGAGCCAGGACCGTTCATCAACAGGAAGGGCTGTCTTATCTCTCCAATGCCCAGCTCGTTTGTGACCACCGCAAAAGATTTCTTTATGTGTGCGCCAGATTCTCTGGCAGCTGCCATGATTCGTTCATTCTGAGGGAATCCAAATCCCAGACCTCTTCCACGCACCAAACAGCCTTAAGAGCTGCCTGCTCGGGGACAAGCGATACCCCCTGCACACGTGGCTCGTGACCTCTGAGGAACCCCACCACCGAGCAACAGTGTCGATTTAACGACAGTCACATCGCCACCAGGTCTGTCACTGGACATGCGATAGGGCTGCTGAAGATGCGATTTTGGTGCGTCGATTGTTCTGGGAGATAGCTTCAATACGCACCAGTGAGAGTGGGTCGCATTATAGTCCTCTGTTGTGTCCTGCACAAGGTGGCGCAACAGAGAAGGGTACCAGTTGATGAAGCCCCATGCCCTCATCCAGCATCCACATCTGCCATCAA
Organism: Heptranchias perlo; assembly: GCF_035084215.1. Taxonomy (NCBI): domain Eukaryota; kingdom Metazoa; phylum Chordata; class Chondrichthyes; order Hexanchiformes; family Hexanchidae; genus Heptranchias; species Heptranchias perlo. The sequence goes on from NC_090328.1 coordinate 716,492, forward strand.
CATTGAGGAGGAGGAACCAATCGGCAGAGCAGCTGCTCACCTGGCTTGTACTTCTTTCAATTTAGTAAACTGTAATAGCTGCTCACAATGTGGCCTCCTCTATAAAAAGGAGAAGCAGGCAGGTAGTGCAGGAGTCCCCTGAGTGCATCTCACTCTCTAACCAGTGTTCAGTTCTGAATACTGGTGAGGGAGAGGGCTCCTCTGGGGAATGCAGCCAAAGCCAAGTCCACAGAACCATGCCATTGAATGTCAAAGGGAGGTGGTTAGACTCTCTCTTGTTGGAGATGGTCATTGCCTGGAAATTGTCTGGCGCGAATGTTACTTGCCACTTATCAGCCCAAGCCTGGATGTTGTCCAGGTCTTGCTGCATGCGGGCTCGGACTGCTTCATTATCTGAGGGGTTGCGAACGGAACTGAACACTGTGCAATCATCAGCAAACATCCCCATTTCTGACCATACAATGGAGGTAAGGTCATTGATGAAGCAGCTGAAGATGGTTGGGCCTAGGACACTGCCCTGAGGAACTCCTGCAGCAATGTCTGGGGCTGAGATGATTGGCCTCCAACAACCACTACCATCTTCCTTTGTGCTAGGTATGACTCCAGCCTCTGGAGAGTTTCCCCCCGATTCCCTTGACTTCAATTTTACCAGGGCTCCTTGGTGCCACACTCGGCCAAATGCTGCCTTGATGTCAAGGGCAGTCACTCTCACCTCACCTCTGGAATTCAGCTCTTTTGTCCATGTTTGGACCAAGGCTGTAATGAGGTCCGGAGCTGAGTGGTCCTGGCGGAACCCAAACTGAGCATCGGTGAGCAGGTTATTGGTGAGTAAGTGCCGCTTGATAGCACTGTCGACGACACCTTCCATCACTTTGCTGATGATCGAGAGTAGACTGAATGGGGCAGTAATTGGCCGGATTGGATTTGTCCTGCTTTTTGTGGACAGGACATACCTGGGCAATTTTCCACATTGTCAGGTGGATGCCAGTGTTGTGGCTGTACTGGAACAGTTTGGCTAGAGGCGCGGCTAGTTCTGGAGCACAAGTCTTCAGCACTGCAGCTGGGATGTTGTCGGGGCCCATAGCCTTTGCTGTATCCAGTGCACTCAGCCGTTTCTTGATATCATGTGGAGTGAATCGAGTTGGCTGAAGACTGGCTTCTGTGATGGTGGGGATATCAGGAGGAGGCCGAGATAGATCAATCAATAGGCACTTCTGGCTGAAGATGGTTGAAAATGCTTCAGCCTTGCCTTTTGCAATCACGTGCTGGACAAATCCAATCCGGCCAATTACCGCCCCATCAGTCTACTCTCAATCATCAGCAAAGTGATGGAAGGTGTCGTCGACAGTGCTATCAAGCGGCACTTACTCACCAATAACCTGCTCACCGATGCTCAGTTTGGGTTCCGCCAGGACCACTCGGCTCCAGACCTCATTACAGCCTTGGTCCAAACATGGACAAAAGAGCTGAATTCCAGAGGTGAGGTGAGAGTGACTGCCCTTGACATCAAGGCAGCATTTGACCGAGTGTGGCACCAAGGAGCCCTAGTAAAATTGAAGTCAATGGGAATCAGGAGGAAAACTCTCCAGTGGCTGGAGTCATACCTAGCACAAAGGAAGATGGTAGTGGTTGTTGGAGGCCAATCATCTCAGCCCCAGGATATTGCTGCAGGAGTTCCTCAGGGCAGTGTCCTAGGCCCAACCATCTTCAGCTGCTTCATCAATGACCTTCCCTCCATCATAAGGTCAGAAATGGGGATGTTCGCTGATGACTGCACAGTGTTCAGTTCCATTCGCAACCCCTCAGATAATGAAGCAGTCCGAGCCTGCATGCAGCAAGACCTGGACAACATCCAGGCTTGGGCTCATAAGTGGCAAGTAACATTCGCGCCAGATAAGTGCCAGGCAATGACCATCTCCAACAAGAGAGAGTCTAAACACCTCCCCTTGACATTCAACGGCATTACCATCGCCGAATCCCCCACCATCAACATCCTGGGGGTCACCATTGACCAGAAACTTAACTGGACCAGCCATATAAATACTGTGGCTACAAGAGCAGTTCAGAGGCTGGGTATTCTGCGGCGAGTGACTCACCTCCTGACTCCCCAAAGCCTTTCCACCATCTACAAGGCACAAGTCAGGAGTGTGATGGAATACTCTCCACTTGCCTGGATGAGTGCAGCTCCAACAACACTCAAGAAGCTCGACACCATCCAAGATAAAGCAGCCTGCTTGATTGGCATCCCATCCACCACCCTAAACATTCACTCCCTTCACCACCGGCGCACTGTGGCTGCAGTGTGCACCATCCACTGGATGCACTGCAGCAACTCGCCAAGGCTTCTTCGACAGCACCTCCCAAACCCGCGACCTCTACCACCTAGAAGGACAAGGGCAGCAGGCGCATGGGAACAACACCACCTGCACGTTCCCCTCCAAGTCACACACCATCCCGACTTCGAAATATATCGCCGTTCCTTCATTGTCGCTGGGTCAAAATCCTGGAACTCCCTTCCTAACAGCACTGTGGGAGAACCGTCACCACACGGACTGCAGCGGTTCAAGAAGGCGGCTCACCACCACCTTCTCGAGGGCAATTAGGGATGGGCAATAAATGCCGGCATTGCCAGCGACGCCCACATCCTGTGAACGAATAAAAAAAAAACTCCGCCATCATTGAGGATGGGGATGTTTACAGAGCCTCCTCCTCCCATTAGTTGTTTAATTGTCCACCACCATTCACGACTTGGATGTGGCAGGACTGTCAGAGCTTTGATCTGATCCATTGGTTGTGGAATCGCTTAGTCTCTGTCTATAGCATGTTGCTTCCGCTGTTTAGCATGCATGTAGTCCTGTGTTGTAGCTTCACCAGGTTGGCACTTCATTCTTAGGTATGCATGGTCTGCTCTTCTGTACTCCTCATTGAACCAGGGTTGAACCCCTCGCTTGTTGGTAATGGTAGAGTGAGGAATATGCCGGGCCATGAGGTTACAGATTTTGCTGGAATACAATTCTGCTGCTGATGGCCCACAACGCCTCTTGGATGCCCAGTTTTGAGCTGCTAGACCTATTCTGTATCTATCCCATTTAGCACAGTGGTAGTGCCACACAACATGTTGGATGGTGTCCTCAGTGTGAGGACGCAACCTCGTCTCCACAAAGACTGTGCAGTGGTCACTTCTACCAATACTGTCATGGGCAGGCGCATCTAACGATAGGTAGATTGGTGAGGACGAGGTCAAGTCGTTTTTTCCCTCGTGTTGGTTCGCTCACCACCTACCGCCGGCCCAATCTGTCAGCTATGTCCTTCAGGACTCAGCCAGCTCCGTCAGCAGTGGTGCTGCCGAGCCACTCTTGGTGATGGACATTGAAGTCCCCCACCCTTGCTACCCTCAGTGCTTCCTCCAAGTGGTGCTCAACATGGAGGAGGACTGATTCATCAGCTGAGGGAGGACGGTAGGTGGTAATCAGCAGGAGGTTTCCTTGCCCATGTTTGACCTGATGCCATGAGATTTCATGGGGTCCAGAGTCAATGTTGAGGACTCCCAGGGCCACTCCCTCCTGACTGTATATCACTGTACCACCACCTCTGGTGGGTCAGAACATACCCAGCGATGGAAGAGTCTGAGGATGTTGGCTGAAAGGTATGATTCTGTGAGTATGGCGAGTTAGCTGTCCCAATTTTGGCACAAGTCCCCAGGAGGACTTTGCAGGGTTGACTGGGCTTGGTTTGCCCTTGTCGTGTCCAGTGGCTAGTGGTCCGTCTGGTTTTAATCTTGTTGTGACTTGTAGCGAAATTGTACAACTGAGTAGTTTGCTAGGCCATTTCAGAGGGCAATTAATAATCAACCACATTGCTGTGGGTCTGGAGTCACATCTCGGCCAGACCAGGTAAGGACAGTAGGTTTCCTTCCCTATAAGGGCATTAGTAAGCAAGATGGGTCTTTATGATAATCCAGTAGTTTCATAGCCACAATTACTGATACTAGTTTTTTTTAAATTCTAGATTTTATTGAATTGATTGAATTTAAATTCCCCAGCTGCCATGGTGGGATTTGAACTCATGACTCCGGATTATTTGTCTCGGTCTCAGGATTACAAATCCAGTAATTTAACCACTATGCTACCGTATACCATGTGAAGAAATTCCTCCTCAGCTCAGTTGTAAAGGCCGACCCCTTATCTTAAGACTATGACCTCTAGTTCTAAACTCTCCAGCTAAGGGAAACAGCCTCTCAGCATCAACCCTGTCAAGCCCTCTAAGAATTTTATACGTTTCAATGAGATCACCTCTCATTCTTCTGAACTCCAGAGAGTATAGGCCCATTCTACTCAACCTCTCCTCATAGAACACCCCTCTCATCCCAGGAATTAATCTAGTGAACCTTTGTTACACCGCCTCTAAGGCAAGTATATCCTTCCTTAGATAAGGAGACCAAAACTGTACACAGTACTCCAGGTGAGGTCTCACCAGAGCCCTGTACAATTGTAGCAAGACTTCCTTACTGTTATATTCCAGCCCCTTTGCAATAAAGACCAACATACCATTTGCCTTCCTAATTGCTTGCTGCATGTTAACTTTCTATGATTCGTTGCAAGAACACCCAAATACCTCTGAATACCAACATTTCTTAGTCTCTCACCTTTTAAAAAATATTCTACTTTTCTGTTCTCCCTACCAAAGTCAATAATTTCACATTTCCCCACATTATACTCCATCTTCCATCTTCTTGCCCATGATACCAGAACTGAGAGGATATACATAGCAGGAAAGCCTAAACAGGCTGGGACTCTTTTCTGTAGAAAAGAGAAGGCTGAGGGGTGACCTGATAGATAATGGAAAGGGTTTAATAGGATAGATGTAAAGAAAATGTTTCCACTTGTGGGGTAGTCCAAAACTGGAGGTCATAAATATAAGATCGTCACTAATAAATCCAATAGGGAATTCAGGAGAAACTTCTTTACCCAAACAGTGGTTAGAATGTGGAACTTGCTACCACAAGGAGGAGTTGACACGAATAGCATAGATGCATTTAAGGGGAGGCTACATGAGCACATGAGGGAGAAAAGAATAGAAGGATATGCTGATAGGGTTAGATGAAGTAGGGAGGGAGAAGGCTCCTGTGGAGCATAAACGCTGGTATAGACCAGTTGGACCGAATGGCCTGTTTCTCGTACTGTGGACTCAATGTAACTCATTGTAATGTCTCACTGTTGTGTTAGGATTTGGTTAGGTATGAATTTGTCTCACTGTCGTGTTAGGATTTGGCTGGGATGGGGTTGGGTTAATATTTGTAACAGTTAGTGCTCAGGTTTGGGTATATGAGAATAAATTAGGGACATCGGGCAGAGGAATGGGATTAAATTAGGAACAGGGAATGGGATTAAAATAGGGGCTGGGGAATAGGATTAAAATAGGAACAGGGAATGGGATTAAAATAGGGGCAGGGAATGAGATTAAAATAGGGGCAGGGAATGGGATTAAAATAGGGGCAGGGAATGGGATTAAAATAGGGGCAGGGAATGGGATTAAAATAGGGGCAGGGAATTGGATTAAAATAGGGGCAGGGAATGGGATTAAAATAGGGGCAGGGAATGGGATTAAAATAGGGGCAGGGAATGGGATTAAAATAGGAACAGGGAATGGGATTAAAATAGGAACAGGGAATGGGATTAAAATAGGAACAGGGAATGGGATTAAAATGGGGGCAGGGAATGGGATTAAAATGGGGGCAGGGAATGGGATTAAAATAGGAACAGGGAATGGGATTAAAATGGGGGCAGGGAATGGGATTAAAATAGGAACAGGGAATGGGATTAAAATGGGGGCAGGGAATGGGATTAAAATAGGAACAGGGAATGGGATTAAAATAAGGGCAGGAGAATGGGATTAAAATAGGGGCAGGGAATGGGATTAAAATAGGGGCAGGGAATGGGATTAAAATGGGGGCAGGGAATGGGATTAAAATGGGAACAGGGAATGGGATTAAAATGGGGGCAGGGAATGGGATTAAAATAGGGGCAGGGAATGGGATTAAAATGGGAACAGGGAATGGGATTAAAATAGGAGCAGGGAATGGGATTAAAATAGGAGCAGGGAATGGGATTAAAATAGGAGCAGGGAATGGGATTAAAATAGGGGCAGGGAATGGGATTAAAATAGGGGCAGGGAATGGGATTAAAATAGGGGCAGGGAATGGGATTAAAATAGGGGCAGGGAATGGGATTAAAATAGGGGCAGGGAATGGGATTAAAATAGGGGCAGGGAATGGGATTAAAATGGGGGCAGGGAATGGGATTAAAATAGGAACAGGCAATGGGATTAAAATAGGGGCAGGGAATGGGATTAAAATAGGGGCAGGGAATGGGATTAAAATAGGAACAGGGAATGGGATTAAAATAGGAACAAGGAATGGGATTAAAATAATGGTAGATGAATGGGGTTAAATACCTGTACGGTAATCTACATATTTACAATAGCATGAGGCAGAAAAATGATACCACCGGGCTGTGGAGTAATGTTTTTTGATTAGGCTCTGCAGGGGTCAGTGATTGTGTCAGTTTCTAGTGTGTTATAGCACACCTATTGTTGGTGTGAGGCAAGACGCATTGGTTAGAAGACAAGGTGATGGGATGGACATGATTCATTTCCTATTTTTCTGGAAATGCTTTTTGTTGTGATGTGTTGGGGATATTTTTGACTTCTCTTTGTGACTGTGTGAATGTAGATTTCAGTCTTTACTCGGGTTAATCTTAAACAAAATACTGCGGGTGCTGGAAATCTGAAATAAAAACAGAAAATGCTGGAAAAGCTCAGGAAGTGAGGCAGCTTCTGTCGAGAAAGAAACAGAGTTAATGTTTCAGGCTGAAGTCCTTTTGTCTGAAGTGACTGGTTAATCTTGACTGGTTCTCAGCAGCTGGTGCGATGCCTCATCCCATGTGCATTCTGTACTTCCTCATTTTCATCCTGTGAATGAGGAAGCTAATGTATTCTAATCCCTCCCTTCTTATCATAGAATCACAGGAAGGTTACAGCACAGAAGGAGGCCATTCGGCCCATCGAGTCCATGCCGGCTCTCTGCAGGAGCAGTCCAGCTAGTCCCACTCCCCCGCCCTTTCCCTGTAACCCTGCAAATATTTTCCCTTCAAGTACTTATCCAATTCCTGTTTGAAAGCTATGATTGAATCTGCCTCCACCACCCCCTCGGGCAGTGCATTCCAGATCACAACCACTCGTTGCGTAAAAAAGTTTTTCTTTTGCTTGACTTTATTTAATCCACGTAATTTTTTCTAATTATGTTTATTGCCACCTCAGCCGCCATTGTTCGCACCTGCTTCTCCCCAACCATTGCTGAGACATTATTCGATTCCTTTATCACCTCACGGTTTGACTTTTTGAGTGCTCTCATTACTGGCCTCAATGCTTCTTCAGAACACTGTGGCCACCATCTTTTCCCACACAAACCCCCTACACCTCCATTAACTTAAAAGGCGGTAAATTCTGGCTGAAGCTCGGCAGGACAGAGGGGGCCAGGTTCCCCAGGCCCTCCCAGGAAGGGAAGGCTGTTGCCTCATGTCAGGGGGCCATTTTAAAAATAAATTATGGCTCTCATCTTCGGGATTTCAGGCCTCAATCCCAATATGGGCCCCCTGTTGGGCCCCACAGGTGTCAGGGAAATATACCTGCTGGGACCAGGAGTACTTCTTCTGACAACATGCTGGGTCCTGACTCAGTGCTAGGACTGTGGTGGGGGAACTCTCAATTCAATTCCCAGGGGTAGATGCAGCTTTCCGGCAGAATCTCACCAGGGTTATGGTGGGAGTTCAGCAGAATATTCAAAGAATTTCATCCCCCTCATGTTTAAATCCCTCCAAATCCAAGGGAGGCCTTAACCCACCCTATCCTTGGAGTCTCCTCCAGCCAAATGTTTCTGCATGCAGCCGCTGCCCCTCTGAATCTGGTCTACTTCGAGCTCCACATTCTTTCCGATCTACCGTCAGTGGACTTTCTTTCAGTCATTGTACGCCATCTTCTGGGATCCCCTTTCAAAATTCCGCTCTATCACAATCTCCCTCCTTTCTTTTCAAAGCCTCCTTCAAGCCCTTCTCTTTAACGTTGCTTTTGCTGGTCACTACCTAACCATTGCATTCCCTCTCCCAATTTCCTCGTTGGTTTGATGTCCCTTTTCCTGTAAAGCTGTCGGAGGGGCTGGTATTTATCTACCTGTTGTTGAAGGGAGTTGGATGTTGTACTGAGTTGAGAGGGTTATTGAGGAGGAGTTGGATGATGTGTTGAGTTGGGAGTGATATTGAGGGGGGTGATGGATATAGTGTTGAGTTGGGAGTATTGTTGAGGGGGAGTTGATTGTTTGATTGAGTTGGGAGTGATATTGAGGGGTAGTGGGATGTTTGATTGATTTGGGAGTGTTATTGAGGGGGAGTTGGATGTTTGATTGAGTTGGGAGTGTTATTGAGGGGGAGTTGGATGTTGTGTTGACATGGGAGTGATATTACGGGGGTATTGGATGTAGTGTTGAGTTGGGAGTTTTATTGAGGGGGAGTTGGATGTTTGATTGAGTTGGGAGTGTTATTGAGGGGGAGTTGGATGTTGTGCTGAGTTGGGAGTGTTATTGAGGGGGAGTTGGATGTTGTGCTGAGTTGGGAGTGTTATTGAGGGGGAGTTGGATGTTTGATTGAGTTGGGAGTGTTATTGAGGGGGAGTTGGATGTTTGATTGAGTTGGGAGTGTTATTGAGGGGGAGTTGGATGTTGTGCTGAGTTGGGAGTGTTATTGAGGGGGAGTTGGATGTTGTGCTGAGTTGGGAGTGTTATTGAGGGGGAGTTGGATGTTTGATTGAGTTGGGAGTGTTATTGAGGGGGAGTTGGATGTTTGATTGAGTTGGGAGTGTTATTGAGGGGGAGTTGGATGTTGTGCTGAGTTGGGAGTGTTATTGAGGGGGAGTTGGATGTTGTGCTGAGTTGGGAGTGTTATTGAGGGGGAGTTGGATGTTGTGCTGAGTTGCGAGTGTTATTGAGGGGGAGTTGGATGTTGTGCTGAGTTGCGAGTGTTATTGAGGGGGAGTTGGATGTTGTGCTGAGTTGGGAGTGTTATTGAGGGGGAGTTGGATGTTGTGCTGAGTTGCGAGTGTTATTGAGGGGGAGTTGGATGTTGTGCTGAGTTGGGAGTGTTATTGAGGGGGAGTTGGATGTTGTGCTGAGTTGCGAGTGTTATTGAGGGGGAGTTGGATGTTGTGCTGAGTTGCGAGTGTTATTGAGGGGGAGTTGGATTTTGTGTTGAGTTGGGAGTGTTATTGAGGGGGAGTTGGATGTTTAGTTGAGGTGGGAGTGTTGCTGAGGGGTGGTGTGTGTTGGATGTTGTATTGAGTTTTTGATTTTTGTGGTAGTCTGATGTCTTACCTTCTCCTTCCGGTCTTGGAGTTTCTAGGTTATAGTCACGGTCTTCTTTCTCAATCTTGGACATCTCGTCTTGGCTGCAAAAAATTTCCCAAACCTCTGGAACCGGAGCTGAAATTTGGAATCATTCACCCAAGAGCCCTGCGAACCGGACCATGGCGGAGAGACGTAGATTTCTTCTGTTGGCTTTCGTATTCGTACTTCTGACGTCTTCAGAATCAGCCAAAATCCTGACAGTTGTCTTGTTAGGTAAGTTACAGACGGAAGCAATTAATGTGTAACTGGGCCTAGAATGCTGACAGCCGTCTGACTTGTTTTAACAAGTCACTCCTAATTCACACATGACTGATTTATGTTGTGAAATGTCAAGTTCTTCTATTTAATTGGAAGGATATTTGTTGTTAGCTTATGATGAGTTTCTCCTGCATTGGGGGTGAAAGAGAGAAGGTGGGGGATAGGAATTTGGTTTGATGTTACAAATAAAAACAGTCCGGAGTGAAAAAAGTCAGTCCAGACAGGTCGATAATCAGGCTTGGTGGAGTGTGCATGTGTTTGTGCGTGTATTTGTGTTTGTTTAATGGAAGGGATAGAGACAGGTTGGGGGTCATAAATAGTGAGACAAGGGAGAGACATGGTGAGAAAGAAACAAAATAAGAGAAGGTATGTGGGCATGGAATAAAAATAACCGGGATCACAACCAGTGTTAGTGAGATTGTGTGCAACGGCGAGAGAGGGAAAGGAGGGAGACTGAGCTGGATTCTCCTCCACCAACCTGCCCGAAATTGAGTGGGATTGCAGCAGAGAACAAGGGAAAATTTGAGTAGTGAGGCCTGTCGTTGCCTCACTGTCCCAGCGGGATTTCCCTCCCCATTCCCACTGGGACCACCACCGGCTGCTCCTTCCCCACTCACTGCATGCAAATAATACTGAGGGGTGGGGCCTGCGGTGGCAGAAGAGGACCTAGGTCCCTGGTGGACTTGCCTCCTGTCAGCCTGTGTTAACTGGCACTTGCCGGAAGCAATGGTAACAACCCGAGGTCACCTAGTGCGGGGAAAAGGCCTCTTACAGGCCTCCTCTATCTCCAGTTCAGGTCCAGCACTTTCCTGCTGTAGACATCCATCTCTGTGGAAGCCTTGATGCCCCTTTTAAGGCTGCTTGCTGCCTGTTCTGGTGCTGCTCCGGTGCTGTCCCTGATGCAACTCTGTCGGGATTCTCCTGTTCCCACTGGTGAGCTCACTCAGTGGTGGGAATGCTGTTGGGAGCTCACTGGGCATTAGAACTGACCCCGGCCCGGCGAAATGGGTTGGATTCAAAGAGGTGGACAAAGGAGCCACCTGACTGGAATTCCACCCCGAGTGTCTCCCCTAGTGGCTCATCTCTTGGCTTTCAATAGAACCACAAAGGGATGTTCCAGTAGATAACAAGGCCTTGGTTATAAGGTGCAGGTACTCCTTCTCTCACTCTCATTCATCATTTTAAAGTGATGAACCCTCATCACTGACTCTCCAGCCAGAGGAAATTGTCCATTCACTCCATCAAAACCCCTCAGAATCTTTACAACCTCTTTACTCTTTGAGGAATTAACTAGTAACATGGATAAACGGGATCCTGTGGATGTGGTGTGCTTGGATTTCCAGAAGGCTTTTGACAAGGTGCCACATCAAAGGCTATTACACAAAATAAGAGCTCATGGTGTAAGGGGTAACATATCAGCATGGATAAGAGATTGGTTAGCTAACAGGAAACAGAGAGTAGGCATAAATGGGTCATTTTCAGGTTAGCATGATGTAACGAGTGGAGTGCCACAGGGATCAGTGCTTGGGCCTCAGCTATTTACAATCTACATCAATGACTTGGATGAAGGGACCGAATGTATGGTTGCTAAATTTGCTGATGACTCAAAGGTAGGTAGGAAAGTAAGTTGTGAAGAGGACATAAGGGGCTCGAATTTAGCAGGCCTGCGGGTTCCCAGCGGGTGGTCCTCCAGGAGCGTGGTCAACACGCTCGGCGAAATTAGTGGGTTGCCCGCGCGATCGTAGCAGGCAACACACTAATAGGAATCAATTACCTGCTCCTCCGGGGTCCACGCTGCTGGTCTGCGCGTCGGGCGGGCTGCGCATGCGCAGTACGATCTGTCAGCTGGAGGCTCTCTAGTTAAAGGGGCAGTCCTCCACTGACAGATGCTGCAACCAATGGAACAAATTGCAGCATGGAGCAGCCCAGGGGGAAGGCTGCTCCCAGTTTAATGATGCCTCACTCCAGGTATCATCAGATGGGGTGAGGAGGAGGGGGAGGACACAGATCTTCCCCCCGGCGGGCGGGAGGAAGCGGCCTGCCTCTGCCACCAAGAAGGCCTGGCTCGAGGTGGCAGAGGGGGTCACCTGCGCCACCAACATATCGCCCACCTGCATACAGTGCAGGAGGCGCTGCAATGACCGCAGTAGGTCAGCCACAGTGAGAACACGAAGTCTTTCCCCTACACTCCGTCTGCCACAACACTGCCCCCACCCCTCATCTCCTTCGGCACCGCCAATACTATTCTGTCACATCACCCTTCATAGCCACTCAAACCCCATCCTCATCTTACCTCCACCTACTCACCTCGCCAGTACTCACCCCGCCACTAACACGCAACCCAATCCTCATACAATCTCATTGCTCCATCCCATACTCACCCTCTCGTGCATCTCCCTCACGGCCAGCCTCACTCAACCTGCCACCACCTGTGCTGCAGCCACAGGGCATGCATCACATATGTGCAGTAGGCAGCGTAAGGCAAACGTGTCGTGAGCATGAAGGGGATGCACAAGGGTGTCTGAGGGTTTGTCCTGGGTGTTACCTATATTGAATTTCAGAGCAACAAACAGCACACATTATATTGACACCACCACTGCCATGTCTCCGCGAATCCTGTCCGTTGTGTCCAATAATGCCCGCTCCTGGGTATCACTATGAGGACCCACCACTGATGCCACCCATCGTGTTACTGCAGAGTAGGTGCAGGTGTATTTGCAGGGCTCTTCCGCGCAGACGACTGAGAGACATCGGCGGTGTAGCCGGCTGCACCCTGGAAGGATGCGGAGGAGAAGTTGTGGAGGGCAGTGGTGACTTTGACAGCGACAGGTAAGCAGTTGGTGCTGGGGCCAGCCAGGAGCAGCTCGGCATGAAAGAGCCTGCAGATCTCCACAACTACATGTCGAGCGAATCTGCGCCTCCGTGTGCACTGCTGCTCGGAGAGGTCCGGGGAGCTGCGCCTCGGTCTGTGGACCCTGTGGCGAGGGTAGTGCCCTCTGCGATGCGTCTCTCCCTGCGGTAGCCCTCCCTCCTGCTGTGCAGGTGGACGTGCAACAACACCGTGTTGGGGGGCTCCACGTCTCTGCGGCGGACGGCGTGGACTGCGAGGCTGCTGGGGCTGGTCATGCTGTTCGTCCTCCGAGGGTGTCCACGCACCACCCATCTGGCAGGTGTTGGTCTGAGGGGTTGTGCAGGGTAGGTGGGTGGTTCCTCGGACTGGGGCTGCGGTTTCATGTCGGTCTGTCCTCTGGCTTGGCGGGGGGTGGTGAAGGGCAGGGGTTGCCCTATGTGACGCGGTGGCCTCCTGCGTGGGTGAGGGCTCTCCGCCGTGGAGTGCACCTTGGCACCTGCCACAGGCTGCTGGCTGCAACACGCCTGGTTGGAGAGAGACTGTTTCCCCCAGTGTGTGAAACTCACTGCCTTGAACCTAAAATCCCACACTTCCTCTTTTGACAGCTGCTTCAGCTCATTAAATGACCTCAACAAGCAAGGTAAGTACTCTCAAGTGGAACCCCGCTGGCTTTAACTGCCTGCGGGATTCCCACCAGCGGGGCTTGCGCGCGCAGCCCCGCACGTCAGCGCGTTACCCGGAAGTGGCCGGGATTTCGGCGCGATCCGGTCACGTGACCGGATATCGGGATTTTCGGGGCCCCCCCCGCTGGAAACCCGCAGGAAACCCGACGCGAAAATCGAGCCCAAGGAGTCTGCAAAGGGATATAGATAGGTTAAGTGAATGGGCAAAAATTTGGCAGATGGAGTATAATGTGGGAAAATGTGAACTTGTCCACTTTGGCAGGAGGAATAGAAAAGCAGTATATTATTTAAATGGAGAGAGATTGCAGAACTCTGAGGTACAGAGGGATTTGGGTGTCCTAATACATGAATCACAAAAGTTAGTATGCAGGTACAGCAAGTGATTAGGAGGCAAATGGAACATTGTCATTTATTGCAAGGGGAATGGAATATAAAAGTAGAGATGTTTTGCTACAGTTGTACAGGGCATTGGTGAGACCACATCGAGAATACTGTGTGCAGTTTTGGTCCTTATTTAAGAAAGGACATAATTGCTTTGGAGGCGGTTCAGAGAAGGTTCACTCGACTGATTCCTGGGATGAGGGAGTTATCCTATGAGGAAAGGTTGGACAAGTTGGGCCTGTATACACTGGAGTTTAGAAGAATGAGGGGTGATCTTATTGAAACATATGAGATCCAGAGGGGAGTAGAAAGGGTAGATGCTGAGAGGATGTTTCCCCTTGTGGGAGAGACTAGAACTAGGGGTCACAGTTTAAAAATAAGGGGTCTCCCATTTAAGACAGAGATGAGGAGAAATTTTTTCTCTGAGGGCCGTGAGTCTGTGGAACTCCCTTCCCCAGACAGCAGTGGAGGCAGGGTCATTGAATATTTTTAAATGTAAGGAGTCGTACAACACCAGGTTATAGTCCAACAGCTTTATTTGAAATCACAAGCTTTCGGAGCTTTGCTCCTTCGTCAGGTGAGTGAGGGTTCCATGAAGGCACCGCATATATAGTCAGAGAATATATAGTCACTCTGACTATATATGCGGTGCCTTTATGGAACCCTTCACTCACCTGACGAAGGAGGAAGCCTCCGAAAGCTTGTGATTTCAAATAAAGCTGTTGGACTATAACCTGGTGTTGTGCGACTCCTTACATTTGTCCACCCCAGTCCATCACCGGTATCTCCACATCATGAATATTTTTAAGGCTGAGTTAGATTGATTCCTGATTAACAAGGAAGTCAAAGGTTATAGTAGGTAGACGGGAAAGTAGGGTTGAGGTCACAATCAGATCAGCCATGATCTTATCAATTGGCAGAGCAGGCTCGAGGGGCCGAATGGCCTACTCCGGCTCTTAATTCATTTGTTGAAATGTTCGTAGTCTTGTGTTTTTATATTCATTCTTGAGGAGGTGGGCATCGCTGCCAAGGCTGCACTTATTGGCCACCCTTGAGAAGGTGCTGGTGAGGGGCCTTCCTCTTGATCCACTGTGGTCCATGTTATATTTTTTGTAGCAGATTGATACAACTGAGGGGCTTGCTGGGTCACTTCAGAGGGTAGTTAAAAGTCAACCCTGTTGGTGTGGGACTGGAGTCACGTATAGGCCCAGACCGGGTAAGGACGGCAGGCTTCCTTCCCTAAAGGACATTAGTTTTTTAAGACAATCCAAAAGCTTCATGGTCACTTTTACTATTTTTAAAACTGAACTCAATTTCTCAAACTGCTGTGGTGGGATTTGAACCACATTCTATGGATTAATTAGTCGAGGCCTCTGGATTCCTAATCCAATAACATAACCACTACACTCTGTACCCTTGTACTCCAGGCCCATATTTATAAAACTCAAACTGCTATTTGTATGTCAGTATACAGATATCTCCCTGAGAGGGGACTGAAAGAAACAAGCCATTGTATAGATATCTCCCTGAGAGAGAAGGAACTGAGAGACACCAGTTGGTGTACAGATATCTCCCTGAGAGAGAGGGACTGAGAGGCACCAGTCAGTGTACAGATATCTCCCTGAGAGAGAGGGGACTGAGAGGCACCAGTCAGTGTACAGATATCTCCCTGAGAGAGAAGGAACTGAGAGACACCAGTCGGTGTACAGATATCTCCCTGAGAGAGAGGGTACTGAGAGACACCAGTTGGTGTATAGATATCTCCCTGAGAGAGAGGGACTGAGAGACACCAGTCGGTGTATAGATATCTCCCTGAGAGAGAGGGGACTGAGAGACACCAGTCGGTGTATAGATATCTCCCTGAGAGAGAGGGACTGAGAGACACCAGTCAGTGTATGGATATCTCCCTGAGAGAGAGGGGACTGAGAGACACCAGTCGGTGTACAGATATCTCCCTGAGAGAGAGGGGACTGAGAGACACCAGTCATTAGACAGATATCTCCCTGAGAGAGAGGGACTGAGAGACACCAGTCGGTGTATAGATATCTCCCTGAGAGAGAGGGGACTGAGAGACACCAGTCGGTGTATAGATATCTCCCTGAGAGAGAGGGACTGAGAGACACCAGTCAGTGTATGGATATCTCCCTGAGAGAGAGGGGACTGAGAGACACCAGTCGGTGTACAGATATCTCCCTGAGAGAGAGGGGACTGAGAGACACCAGTCAGTGTACAGATATCTCCCTGAGGGAGAGGGTACTGAGAGACACTAGTCGGTGTACAGATATCTCTCTGAGGGAGAGGGTACTGAGAGACACCAGTCGGTGTATAGATATCTCCCTGAGGGAGAGGGGACTGGAAGACACCAGCCTGTGTACAGATATCTCCCTGAGAGAGAGGGACTGAGAGACACCAGTCAGTGTATGGATATCTCCCTGAGAGAGAGGGGACTGAGAGACACCAGTCGGTGTACAGATATCTCCCTGAGAGAGAGGGGACTGAGAGACACCAGTCATTAGACAGATATCTCCCTGAGAGAGAGGGACTGAGAGACACCAGTCGGTGTATAGATATCTCCCTGAGAGAGAGGGGACTGAGAGACACCAGTCGGTGTATAGATATCTCCCTGAGAGAGAGGGGACTGAGAGGCACCAGTCAGTGTACAGATATCTCCCTGAGAGAGAAGGAACTGAGAGACACCAATCGGTGTACAGATATCTCCCTGAGAGAGAGGGTACTGAGAGACACCAGTTGGTGTATAGATATCTCCCTGAGAGAGAGGGACTGAGAGACACCAGTCGGTGTATAGATATCTCCCTGAGAGAGAGGGGACTGAGAGACACCAGTCGGTGTATAGATATCTCCCTGAGAGAGAGGGACTGAGAGACACCAGTCAGTGTATGGATATCTCCCTGAGAGAGAGGGGACTGAGAGACACCAGTCGGTGTACAGATATCTCCCTGAGAGAGAGGGGACTGAGAGACACAAGTCAGTGTACAGATATCTCCCTGAGGGAGAGGGGACTGGAAGACACCAGCCTGTGTACAGATATCTCCCTGAGAGAGAGGGACTGAGAGACACCAGCATGTGTACAGATATCTCCCTGAGAGAGAGGGACTGAGAGACACCAGTCAGTGTATAGATATCTCCCTGAGAGAGAGGGGACTGAGAGACACCAGTCGGTGTACAGATATCTCCCTGAGAGAGAGGGGACTGAGAGACACCAGTCATTAGACAGATATCTCCCTGAGAGAGAGGGACTGAGAGACACCAGTCGGTGTATAGATATCTCCCTGAGAGAGAGGGGACTGAGAGACACCAGTCAGTGTATAGATATCTCCCTGAGAGAGAGGGACTGAGAGACACCAGTCAGTGTACAGATATCTCCCTGAGAGAGAGGGACTGAGAGGCACCAGTCAGTGTACAGATATCTCCCTGAGAGAGAAGGAACTGAGAGACACCAGTCAGTGTACAGATATCTCCCTGAGAGAGAGGGACTGAGAGACACCAGTCGGTGTATAGATATCTCCCTGAGAGAGAGGGGACTGAGAGACACCAGTCAGTGTACAGATATCTCCCTGAGGGAGAGGGTACTGAGAGACACCAGTCGGTGTACAGATATCTCTCTGAGGGAGAGGGTACTGAGAGACACCAGTCGGTGTATAGATATCTCCCTGAGGGAGAGGGGACTGGAAGACACCAGCCTGTGTACAGATATCTCCTTTCAACAATTAGCATTGATATACAGTACAGTGGACTACTTCCCTGTGAAATATCAGGACTGAAATTAACTTGTCAGGAGTCACTGCCAACGTTGGAGCTTGAAAGCAGCCCAAGCGATGAATGCTTGAGGGAACTGCCAAATGTTGGAAACATGAAAACAACAAACCTGATTGAAAACAGGAAGGTTAATAGGGTCCATGAACGGAGTCTGTCTGATTTCTCATTACGGCTGTGACTGGAATTCCCACAGATTGTCACTGACACAAAACAACAACACAACAACTCTACAATTAATTCATTTTATATAATGATGATTGCAGGCACAAAGGTTAGACTAAAGCTTTCTTTTTTTTTTATTCGTTCACGGGATGTGGGCGTCGCTGGCAAGGCCGGCATTTATTGCCCATCCCTAATTGCCCTTGAGAAGGTGGTGGTGAGCCGCCTTCTTGAACCGCTGCAGTCCGTGTGGTGACGGTTCTCCCACAGTGCTGTTAGGAAGGGAGTTCCAGGATTTTGACCCAGCGACGATGAAGGAACGGCGATATATTTCCAAGTCGGGATGGTGTGTGACTTGGAGGGGAACGTGCAGGTGGTGTTGTTCCCATGCGCCTGCTGCCCTTGTCCTTCTAGGTGGTAGAGGTCGTGGGTTTGGGAGGTGCTGTCGAAGAAGCCTTGGCGAGTTGCTGCAGTGGTGGATGGGGTGCCAATCAAGCGGGCTGCTTTATCTTGGATGGTGTCGAGCTTCTTGAGTGTTGTTGGAGCTGCACTCATCCAGGCAAGTGGAGAGTATTCCATCACACTCCTGACTTGTGCCTTGTAGATGGTGGAAAGGCTTTGGGGAGTCAGGAGGTGAGTCACTCGCCGCAGAATACCCAGCCTCTGACCTGCTCTCGTAGCCACAGTATTTATATGGCTGGTCCAGTTAAGTTTCTGGTCAATAGTGACCCCCAGGATGTTGATGGTGGGGGATTCGGCGATGGTAATGCCGTTGAACATAAGAACATAAGAACATAAGAAATTGGAGCAGGAGTAGGCCAATCGGCCCCTCGAGCCTGCTCCGCCATTCAATAAGATCATGGCTGATCTGATCCCAACCACAAATCTAAAGAACACAAGAAGTCGGAGCAGGACCCGGCCACATAGCCCCTGGGCCCTCTCCGCCACCCACAGGGCATTGACCGATCCGAACTCAGCTTCATGTCCAATTTCCTGCCCGCTCCCCATAACCCCTAATTCCCTTTACTTCTAGGAAACTGTCTATTTCTGTTTTAAATTTATCTAATGATGTAGCTTCCACAGCTACCTGGGGCAGCAAATTCCACAGACCGACCACCCTCTGAGTGAAGAAGTTTCTCCTCATCTCAGTTTTGAAAGAGCAGCCCCTTATTCTAAGATTATGCCCCCTAGTTCTAGTTTCACCCATCTTTGGGAACATCCTTACTGCATCCACCCGATCAAGACCCTTCACAATCTTATATGTTTCAATAAGATCGCCTCTCATTCTTCTGAACTCCAATGAGTAGAGTCCCAATCTACTCAACCTCTCCTCATATGTCCGTCCCCTCATCCCCGGGATTAACCGAGTGAACCTTCTTTGTACTGCCTCGAGAGCAAGTATGTCTTTTCTTAAGTATGGAGACCAAAACTGTATGCAGTATTCCAGGTGCGGTCTCACCAATACCTTATATAACTGCAGCAATACCTCCTTGTTTTTATATTCTATTCCCCTAGCAATAAAAGCCAACATTCCGTTGGCTTTCTTGATCACCTGCTGCACCTGCATACCAACTTTTTGATTTTCTTGCACTAGGACCCCCAGATCCCTTTGTACTGCAGTACTTTCCAGTCTCTCGCCATTAAGAAAATAACTTGCTCTCTGATTTTTCCTGCCAAAGTGCATAACCTCACATTTTCCAATATTATATTGCATCTGCCAAATCTCCGCCCACTCACCCAGCCTGTCTATATCCCCTTGCAGGTTTTTTATGTCCTCCTCACTCTCTACTTTCCCTCCCATCTTTGTATCATCTGCAAATTTTGATATGTTGCACTCGGTCCCCTCCTCCAAATCGTTAATATAGATTGTAAAGAGTTGGGGACCCAGCACCGACCCCTGTGGAACACCACTGGTTACTGGTTGCCAGTCCGAAAATGAACCATTTATCCCAACTCTCTGCTTCCTGTTCGATAACCAATCCTCCACCCATGCCAGAATATTACCCCCAATCCCGTGATTTTTTATCTTAAGTAATAATCTTTTATGTGGCACCTTGTCGAATGCCTTCTGGAAGTCTAAATACACTACGTCCACTGGTTCCCCTTTATCCACCCTATACGTTATATCCTCGAAGAACTCAAGCAAATTTGTCAGACATGACTTCCCCTTCATAAAGCCATGCTGACTTTGTCCTATTAAATTATGCTTATCTAAATGTTCCGTTACTGTCTCCTTAATAATAGACTCCAAAATTTTACCCACCACAGATGTTAAGCTAACTGGCCTATAATTTCCAGCCTTCTGCCTACTACCCTTTTTAAATAACGGTGTTACATTAGCAGTTTTCCAATCTGCCGGGACCTCTCCTGAGTCCAGGGAATTTTGGAAAACTATCACCAAAGCATCCACAATCCCTACTGCCACTTCCCTCAAGACCCTAGGATGGAAGCCATCAGGTCCAGGGGATTTATCCGCCTTGAGTCCCATTATTTTACTGAGTACCATCTCTTGAGTGATTTTAATCGTATTTAGCTCCTCCCCCCCGAGAGTCCCCTGTTTGTCCAGTGTTGGGATATTCTTAGTGTCCTCTACTGTAAAGACTGAAACAAAATATTTGTTCAGCATTTTTGCCATCTCCATGTTTCCCACCATTAATTTCCCGGTCTCATCCTCTAAGGGACCTATGTTTGCCTTAGCCACCCTTTTTCTTTTTATATAACTATAGAAACTCTTGCTATCTGTTTTTATATTTTTTGCTAATTTCTTTTCATAATCTAACTTCCCTTTCTTAATCAATCCTTTAGTTACTTTTTGCTGTCTTTTGAAGAATTCCCAATCTTCTATCCTCCCACTAAGTTTGGTTACCTTATATGTCCTTGTTTTTAGTCGGATACTATCCTTGATTTCTTTACTTAGCCACGGGTGGCTGTCATTTCTTTTACACCCTTTTTTCCTCAGTGGAATATATTTATTTTGAAAGTTGTAAAATAACTCCCTAAATGAACACCACTGCTCATGTACCGTCTTACCCTTTAATCTATTTTCCCAGTCCACTTTAATCAATTCCGCTCTCATACCATCATAGTCTCCTTTATTCAAGCTCAGTACGCTTGTTTGAGAATCAACCTTCTCACCCTCTAATTGGATATGGAATTCAACCATGTTGTGGTCGCTCGTTCCAAGGGGATCCTTAACTAGGACATTATTAATTAATCCTGACTCATTACACAGGACCAGGTCCAAGGTTGCCTGCCCCCTTGTAGGATCAGTTACATACTGCTCAAGAAATCCATCCCTGATGCACTCAATGAACTCGTCCTCAAGGCTGCTCTGCCCAATTTGATTTGTCCAGTTAATATGATAATTAAAATCCCCCATAATTATGGCTGTTCCCTTATTACATGCCCCGACTATCTCCTGATTAATACTTCTTCCAGCAGAGTTGCAACTATTAGGAGGCCTATATACTACGCCCACTAATGTTTTTTTTCCCTTATTATTCCTTATCTCCACCCAAACTGTTTCATTATCTTGATGCTTTGTCCCAATATCATTTCTCTGTATTACAGTGATTCCTTCCTTTATTAACATAGCCACCCCACCTCCCCTTCCTTCCTGCCTGTCCTTCCTGATTGTTAAATACCCTGGCATATTTAATTCCCAGTCGTTGTCACCCTGCAGCCATGTTTCTGTAATGGCCACAAGATCATACCCATACGTAGTTATTTGTGCCGTTAACTCGTCCATTTTATTACGAATGCTACGTGCATTCAGATAAAGAACTTTCAAATCTGTTTTGTGACGCTTAGTTCCTGCTTTTTCCTTTTTTAACACTTTACCTATTACTCCATACCTTCTGTCCCTTCCTGTTACGCTTTCCTCTCTCTCCCTGCTCAGGTTCCCAACCCCCTGCCACTTTAGTTTAAACCCTCCCCAACAGCACTAGCAAACACTCCTCCTAGGACAGCGGTCCCGGCCCTGCCCAGGTGCAGACCGTCCGGTTTGTACTGGTCCCACCTCCCCCAGAACCGTTTCCAGTGTCCCAGGAATTTGAATCCCTCCCCCTTGCACCATTCCTCTAGCCACGTATTCATTTGAAATATCCTCCTATTTCTACTCTGACTAGCACGTGGCACTGGCAGCAATCCTGAGATTACTACCTTTGAGGTCCTATTTTTTAATTTACCTCCTAACTCCCTATATTCTGCTTTTAGGACCTCATCCCCTTTTTTACCTATATCGTTGGTGCCTATGTGCACCACGACAGCTGGCTGTTCGCCCTCCCCCTCCAAAATGTTCTGTAGCCACTCCGAGACATCAAGGGGAGGTGGTTAGACTCTCTCTTGTTGGAGATGGTCATTGCCTGGCACTTATCTGGCGCGAATGTTACTTGCCACTTATGAGCCCAAGCCTGGATGTTGTCCAGGTCTTGCTGCATGCAGGCTCGGACTGCTTCATTATCTGAGGGGTTGCGAATGGAACTGAACACTGTGCAGTCATCAGCGAACATCCCCATTTCTGACCTTATGATGGAGGGAAGGTCATTGATGAAGCAGCTGAAGATGGTTGGGCCTAGGACACTGCCCTGAGGAACTCCTGCAGCAATGCCCTGGGGCTGAGATGATTGGCCTCCAACAACCACTACCATCTTCCTTTGTGCTAGGTATGACTGCAGCCACTGGAGAGTTTTCCCCCTGATTCCCATTGACTTCAATTTTACTAGGGCTCCTTGGTGCCACACTCGGTCAAATGCTGCCTTGATGTCAAGGGCAGTCACTCTCACCTCACCTCTGGAATTCAGCTCTTTTGTCCATGTTTGGACCAAGGCTGTAATGAGGTCTGGAGCCGAGTGGTCCTGGCGGAACCCAAACTGAGCATCGGTGAGCAGGTTATTGGTGAGTCAGTGCCGCTTGATAGCACTGTCGACAACACCTTCCATCACTTTGCTGATGATTGAGAGTAGACTGATGGGGCGGTAATTGGCCGGATTGGATTTGTCCTGCTTTTTGTGGACAGGACATACCTGGGCAATTTTCCACATTGTCGGGTGGATGCCAGTGTTGTAGCTGTACTGGAACAGCTTGGCTAGAGGCGCGGCTAGTTCTGGAGCACAAGTCTTCAGCACTACAGCTGGGATGTTGTCAGGGCCCATAGCCTTTGCTGTATCCAGTGCACTCAGCCGTTTCTTGATATCACGTGGAGTGAATCGAATTGGCCGAAGACTGGCTTCCGTGATGGTGGGGATATCGGGAGGAGGCTGAGATGGATTATCCACTCGGCACTTCTGGCTGAAGATGGTTGCAAACGCTTCAGCCTTGTCTTTTGCACTCACGTGCTGGACTCCGCCATCATTGAGAATGGGGATGTTTGCAGAGCCTCCTCCTCCCGTTAGTTGTTTAATTGTCCACCACCATTCACGACTGGATGTGGCAGGACTGCAGAGCTTTGATCTGATCCGTTGGTTGTGGAATCGCTTAGCTCTGTCTATAGCATGTTGCTTCCGCTGTTTAGCATGCATGTAGTCCTGAGTTGTAGCTTCACCAGGTTGGCACCTCATTTTTAGGTACGCCTGGTGCTGCTCCTGGCATGCTCTTCTACACTCCTCATTGAACCAGGGTTGATCCCCTGGCTTGTTGGTAATGGTAGAGTGAGGAATATGCCGGGCCATGAGGTTACAGATTGTGCTGGAATACAATTCTGCTGCTGCTGATGACCCACAGCGCCTCATGGATGCCCAGTTTTGAGCTGCGAGATCTGTTCTGAATCTATCCCATTTAGCACGGTGGTAGTGCCACACAACACGTTGGATGGTGTCCTCAGTGCGAAGATGGGATTTCGTCTCCACGAGGACTGTGCGGTGGTCACTCCTACCAATACTGTCATGGACAGATGCATTTGCGACAGGTAGTTTGGTGAGGACGAGGTCAAGTCAGTTTTTCCCTCGTGTTGGTTCGCTCACCACCTGCCGCAGGCCCAGTCTGGCAGCTATGTCCTTCAGGACTCGGCCAGCTCGGTCAGTAGTGGTGGTACCGAGCCACTCTTGGTGATGGACATTGAAGTCTCCCACCCAGAGTACATTCTGTGCCCTTGCTACCCTCAGTGCTTCCTCCAAGTGGTGTTCAACATGGAGGAGGACTGATTCATCAGCTGAGGGAGGACGGTAGGTGGTAATCAGCAGGAGGTTTCCTTGCCCATGTTTGACCTGATGCCATGAGATTTCATGGGGTCCAGAGTCAATATTGAGGACTCCCAGGGCCACTCCCTCCTGACTGTATATCACTGTACCGCCACCTCTGGTGGGTCTGTCCTGCCGGTGGGACAGGACATACCCAGGGATGGTGATGGAAGAGTTTGGGACGTTGGCTGAAAGGTATGATTCTGTGAGTATGGCTATGTCAGGCTGTTGCTTGACTAGTCTGTGGGACAGCTCTCCCAATTTTGGCACAAGTCCCCAGATGTTAGTAAGGAGGACCTTGCAGGGTCGACTGGGCTTGGTGTTTTGCCGTTGTCGTGTCCAGTGCCTAGAGGTCCGATGCCAGGTGGTCCGTCCGGTTTTATTCTTATTATGACTTTTCGTAGCGAGATTTTACAACTGAGTGGCTTGCTAGGCCATTTCAGAGGGCGATTAAGAATCAACCACATTGCTGTGGGTCTGGAGTCACATCTAGGCCAGACCGGGTCAGGACGGCAGGTTTCCTTCCCTAAGGGACATTAGTGAACCAGATGGGTTTTTACGACAATCCGGTAGTTTCATGGCCATCTTACTGATACTAGTATTTTAATTCCAGATTTTTATTTAATTAATTGAATTTAATTAATTAATTGAATTTAAATTCACCAGCTGCCGTGGCGGGATTTGAACTCATGACTCTGGATTTTAGTCCAGGCCTCTGGATTACTAGCCCAGTAACATAACCACTATGCTACCGTACCCTTTCTAATGTACTCTCTCAGACTGCCTTTGAATACTGCCAGATTGTTGTTCACCAAGGCACACAGAGATATTTGTGTTAGCGAGGGTATGGAAAACGCAAGCTGATGGGGCGCAAACCAGATTTGTATCATTTCAACCTATTTTTGAGGCCACTTGATTTGGGGGAGGCACTGAGAGGCACCAGTCAGTGTACAGATATCTCCCTGAGGGAGAGGGACTGAGAGACACCAGTCAGTGTACAGATATCTCCCTGAGGGAGAGGGACTGAGAGACACCAGTCAGTGTACAGATATCTCTCCAAGAGAGAGGGGACTAAGAGACACCAGTCATTGTATAGATATCTCCCTGAGGGAGAGGGACTAAGAGACACCAGTCATTGTATAGATATCTCCCTGAGGGAGAGGGACTAAGAGACACCAGTCATTATATAGATACCTCTCCGAGAGAAAGGGGACGAAGAGACACCAGTCAGTGTACAGATATCTCTCCGAGAGAGAGGGGACTAAGAGACCCAGTCATTGTACAGATATCTCTCCGAGAGAGAGGGGACTGAGAGATACCAGTCATTGTACAGATATCTCTCCGAGAGAGAGGGGACTGAGAGACACCAGTCAGTGTACAGATATCACCCTGAGAGGGAGAGGGGACTGAGAGGCCCCTGTCAGTGTACAAATATCTCTCTGAGGAAGGGGCTGAGAAACTCCAGGAAGATCCCTTTCATATATTAAGGATGACCAAATAATTAAGATGAATGCATTTTGTTCTATATTTTGAGTGCAGACATTCCACTGCTGCTGCGTCTTTGTGAATGTTGTTCTTGCAGGGAGGGTCTCTGGGGACTCAAGCTTTCAGTGGTTTCCTTGGATACAGTGTTTCTGGCCTTGTAGAACCAGAGCCTCTCACAGCACACTGCTGGTTTGGGCCCCCATATCGGGGTAGTCCGTGAACTAGAATCAGAACCAGAGCCAGAACCAGTCACTTGACGTGCTCTGCGTTCAGGATCTTGGGCTTGGTGAAAGAATGAAAGGAGAGGAATAATGAGAGATGGGCAGAGGGGTTGTGACAGTGACATTATGCACACGTTCAGAAAGAACGGGTTTACAATTTTACTGTGCAGAACAGCCAGAGAAATCCTCCCCCTCAGGGAGAGGGAAGAGAAGAAAAGGGAGCCTGAGAGGAAAATAAATGGAAGGAATGGAGGACCGAGGGAGAGAGCAAATCACCCAGAGAGCTGGGGGATCTCACCCCCCAACCATTTCAGCAGAGCAGCTCTGTCTCTCTCTTGTGTGTCTCTCGCTCTCTCTGCCTCGCTCTCTGTCTTTCTATCGCTCTACCTCTCTCTCCCGAGATTCCAGAACAGTCCCAGCAGATTGGAAGGTAGCAAATGTAACCCTACCATTCAAGAAAGTGGAGATGTAGGGGAGGGCATTAAACAGGAAATTAGAGACGCATGCAAGAAGGGTACAACTATAATCATGGGTGACTTTAATTTACATATAGATTGATCAAACCAAATTAGCAATAATACTGTGGGGGAGGAATTCCTGGAGTGTGTACGTGATGGTTTTCTGGACCAATACATTGAGGAACCAACTAGAGAACAGGCAATCCTAGACTGGGTATTGTGCAATGAGAAAGGATTAATTAACAATCTTGTTATGCGGGGTCCCTTAGGGAAGAGCGACCATAACATGATAGAATTCCTCATTAAGATGGAGAGTGAAGTAGTTGAATCCGAAACTAGGGTCCTGAATCTAAATAAAGGAAATTACGAAAGTATGAGGTGCGAGTTGGCTAGGATAGATTGGGGAACTTTACTAAAGGGGATGACGGTGGATAGGCAATGGCTAATATTTAAAGAACGTGTGCAGGAATTACAACAATTATTCATTCCTGTCTGGCGCAAAAATAAAACAGGAAAGGTGGCTCAACCATGGCTTACAAAAGAAATTAGGGATAGTATTAGATCCAAAGAGGAGACATATAAAATTGCCAGAAAAAGCGGCAAGTCTGAGGATTGGGAGCAGTTCAGAATTCAGCAAAGGAGGACAAAGAGATTGATTAAGAGGGGAAAAATAGAGTATGAGAGTAAACTAGCAGGGAACATAAAAACTGACTGTAAAAGCTTCTATAAATATGTCAAGAGAAAAAGATTAGTGAAGACAAATGTAGGTCCCTACAGTCAGAAATGGGGGTAATTATAATGGGGAACAAAGAAATGGCAGAGCAATTAAACACATACTTTGGTTCTGTCTTCACAAAGGAGGACACAAATAATCTCCCAGAAATGTTAGGGAACCAAGGGTCCAGTGAGAGGGAGGAACTGAAGGAAACCAGTATTAGTAAAAAAATAGTGCTAGGGAAATTAATGGGGCTGAAGGCTGACAAATCCCCAGGGCCTGATAATCTACATCCCAGAATACTAAAGGAAGTGGCCCTGGAAATATTGGATGCATTGGTGATCATCTTCCAAAATTCTATAGACTCTGGAACAGTTCCTACAGATTGGAGGGTGGCAAATGTAACCCCACTGTTTAAAAAAGGAGAGAAAAAACAGGGAACTACAGACCAGTTAGCCTAACATCAGGAGTGGGGAAAATGCTAGAGTCTATTATAAAAGATGTGATAACAGAACACTTGGAAGGTATTAATGGGATTGGACAAAGTCAGTATGGGTTTATGAAAGGGAAATCATGTTTAACAAATCTACTGGAGTTTTTTGAGGATGTAACTAGTAGAATAGATAGGGGAGAACCAGTGGATGTGGTGTACTTGGATTTTCAGAAGGCTTTTGATAAGGTCCCACACAAGAGGTAAGTGTGCAAACTTAAAGCACATGGGATTGGGGGGAATATACTGGCATGGATTGAGAATTGGTTGACAGAGAGTGGGAATAAACAGGTCTTTTTCCGGGTGGCAGGCAGTGACTAGTGGGGTACCGCAGGGATCAGTGCTTGGGCCCCAGCTATTCACAATATATCATAGAATCATAGAATCATAGAAGTTACAACATGGAAACAGGCCCTTCGGCCCAACATGTCCATGTCGCCCAGTTTATACCACTAAGCTAGTCCCAATTGCCTGCACTTTGCCCATATCCTTCGAGACCCATCTTACCCATGTAACTGTCCAAATGCTTTTTAAAAGACAAAATTGTACCCGCCTCTACCTCTGCCTCTGGCAGCTCGTTCCAGACACTCACCACCCTTTGAGTGAAAAAATTGCCCCTCTGGACCCTTTTGTATCTCTCCCCTCTCACCTTAAATCTATGCCCCCTCGTTATAGACTCCCCTACCTTTGGGAAAAGATTTTGACTATCGACCTTATCTATGCCCCTCATTATTTTATAGACTTCTATAAGATCACCTCTTAACCTCCTACTCTCCAGGGAAAAAAGTCCCAGTCTTTCTAACCTCTCCCTGTAAGTCAAACCATCAAGTCCCAGTAGCATCCTAGTAAATCTTTTCTGCACTCTTTCTAGTTTAATAATATCCTTTCTATAATAGGGTGACCAGAACTGTACACAGTACTCCAAGTGTGGCCTCACCAATGCCCTGTACAACTTCAACAAGACATCCCAACTCCTGCATTCAATGTTCTGACCAATGAAACCAAGCATGCTGAATGCCTTCTTCACCACCCTATCCACCTGTGACTCCACTTTCAAGGAGCTATGAATCTGTACTCCTAGATCTCTTTGTTCTATAACTCTCCCCAACGCCCTAACATTAACGGAGTAGGTCCTGGCCCCATTCGATCTACCAAAATGCATCACCTCACATTTATCTAAATTAAACTCTATCTGCCATTCATCGGCCCACTGGCCCAATTGATCAAGATCCCGTTGCAATCCTAGATAACCTTCTTCACTGTCCACAATGCCACCAATCTTGGTGTCATCTGCAAACTTACTAACCATGCCTCCTAAATTCTCATCCAAATCATTAATATAAATAACAAATAACAGCGGACCCAGCACCGATCCCTGAGGCACACCGCTGGACACAGGCATCCAGTTTGAAAAACAACCCTCTACAACCACCCTCTGCTTCTGTCGTCAATCCAATTTTGTATCCAATTGGCTACCTCACCTTGGATCCCATGAGATTTAACCTTATGTAACAACCTACCATGCGGTACCTTGTCAAATGCTTTGCTGAAGTCCGTGTAGACCACGTCTACTGCACAGCCCTCATCTATCTTCTTGGTTACCCCTTCAAAAAACTCAATCAAATTCGTGAGACATGATTTTCCTCTCACAAAACCATGCTGACTGTTCCTAATTAGTCCCTGCCTCTCCAAATACCAGTAGATCCTGTCCCTCAGAATACCCTCTAACAACTTACCCACTACAGATGTCAGGCTCACTGGTCTGTAGTTCCCAGGCTTTTCCCTGCCGCCCTTCTTAAACAAAGGCACAACATTTGCTACCCTCCAATCTTCAGGCACCTCACCTGTAGCGGTGGATGATTCAAATATCTCTACTAGGGGACCCGCAATTTCCTCCCTAACCTCCCATAACGTCCTGGGATACATTTCATCAGGTCCCGGAGATTTATCTACCTTGATGCGCGTTAAGACTTCCAGCACCTCCCTCTCTGTAATGTGTACACTCCTCAAGACATCACTATTTATTTCCCCAAGTTCCCTAACATCCATGCCTTTCTCAACCGTAAATACCGATGTGAAATATTCATTCAGGATCTCACCCATTTCTTGTGGTTCCGCACATAGATGACCTTGTTGATCCTTAAGAGGCCCTACTCTCTCCCTAGTTACCCTTTTGCCCTTTATGTATTTGTAGAAGGTCTTTGGATTCACCTTTGCCTGATCTGCCAAAGCAATCTCATATCCCCTTTTTGCCCTCCTGATTTCTCTCTTAACTCTACTCCGGCAATCTCTATACTCATCAAGGGATCCACTTGATCCCAGCTGCCTATGCATGTCATATGCCTCCTTCTTCTTTTTGACTAGTGCCTCAATCTCCCGAGTCATCCAAGGTTCCCTACTTCTACCAGCCTTGCCCTTCACTTTATAAGGAATGTGCTTACCCTGAACCCTGGTTAACACACTTTTGAAAGCCTCCCACTTACCAGACGTCCCTTTGCCTGCCAACAGACTCTCCCAATCAACTTCTGAAAGTTCCTGTCTAATACCATCAAAATTGGCCTTTCCCCAATTTAGAATTTTAACTTTTGGGCCAGACCTATCCTTCTCCATAGCTATCTTAAAACTAATGGAATTATGATCACTTGTCCCAAAGTGATCCCTCACTAACACTTCTGTCACCTGCCCTTCCTTATTTCCCAAGAGGAGGTCAAGTTTTGCCCCCTCTCTAGTCGGGCCATCCACATACTGAATGAGAAATTCCTCCTGAATACACTCAACAAATTTCTCTCCATCCAAGCCCCTAATGCTATGGCTGTCCCAGTCAATGTTGGGAAAGTTAAAGTCCCCTACTATTACCACCCTATTTTTCTTGCAGCTGTCTGTAATCTCCTTACATATTTGCTCCTCAATTTCCCGTTGACTATTTGGGAGTCTGTAGTACAATCCTATCAACGTGATCTCTCCCTTCTTATTTTTCAGTTCTACCCATATAGACTCAGTGGGCGAACCCTCGGATATATCCCCTCTCACTACTGCCGTGATGTTCTCCCTAATCAAGAACGCAACTCCCACTCCTCTCTTACCTCCTGCTCTATCTTTCCTATAGCATCTGTACCCTGGAACATTGAGCTGCCAGTCCTGCCCCTCCCTTATCCATGTTTCAGTAATAGCTATAACATCCCAGTCCCATGTACCCATCCATGCCCTGAGTTCATCTACCTTGCCCATCAGACTTCTTGCATTGAAATAAATGCAGTTTAATCTAGACTTCCCTTGGTCTTTGCCCTGCTTTCTCAGACCATCTGTCCGGTCATGTTCTGTACACTCTCCCTTACTGCCTTTTGTTTCTGTCATCATTTTATTTCTCACTGACTTCCTGCATCGGTTCCCATCCCCCTGCCACATTAGTTTAAACCCTCCCCAACAGCACTGGCAAACACTCCCCCTAGGACATTGGTTCCAGTCCTGCCCAGATGCAGACCGTCCAATTTGTACTGGTCCCACCTCCCCCAGAACCGGTTCCAATGGCCCAGGAATTTGAATCCCTCCCTCTTGCACCATCTCTCAAGCCACGTATTCATCTTAGCTATCCTGTCATTCCTACTCTGACTTGCCCGTGGCACTGGTAGCAATCCTGAGATTACTACCTTTGAGGTCCTACTCTTTAGTTTAACTCCTAACTCCCTAAATTCAGCTTGTAGGACCTCATCCTGTTTTTTACCTATATCGTTGGTGCCTATATGCACCACGACAACTGGCTGTTCACCCTCCCCCTCCAGAATGTTCTGCAGCCGCTCCGAGACATCCTTGACCCTTGCACCAGGGAGGCAACATACCATCCTGGAGTCTCGGTTGCGTCCGCAGAAACGCCTGTCTATTCCCCTTACAATCGAGTCCCCTATCACTATAGCTCTGCCACTCTTTTTCCTGCCCTCCTGTGCAGCAGAGCCAGCCACGGTGCCATGAACCTGGCCACTGCCACCTTCCCCTGGTGAGCCATCTCCCCCAACAGTATCCAAAACGGTATACCTGTTTTGGAGGGAGATGACCGCAGGGGACCCCTGCACTGCCTTCCTACTCTTCCTCTATCTGTTGGTCACCCATTCACTATCTCCCTCAGTAATTTTTATCTGTGGTGTGACCAACTCACTGAACGTGCTATCCACGACTTTCTCAGCATCGCAGATGCTCCAAAGTGAGTCCATCCGCAGCTCCAGAGCCGTCAAGCGGTCAAACAATAGCTGCAGCTGGACACACTTCCCGCAGGTGAAGGAATCAGGGATACAGGAAGGAGCCCTGAATTCCCACATCTCACAAGAGGAACATGACACGGCTCTGGGATCTCCTGCCATGACTTAACCCTTAAGTTAGCTTAACAACAACTGCAATGTCAAGAGAAAAAAAAGGAAAGAAAAACTACTTACCACTCCCTTTAAGGAGTTTACTCCTTTAAATTGTTCTCAATTTAGAGAATGTTAACTACACTAGGGACCTTGATTCACTAAAAAATAAACGCTACTTCCTATAAGATCTGCAGTCCTTCCCTTTCCTTTTACTTCAGTTACTGTCGATAAGTAGAAATACTCACCTGAACCTACTCCCCAATCAGGTGCCTCCCCTGTGTCGCGTCCCGATCTGATTCCTGACATCACTTCGAACTCGGTCGCAGCTCCGCTCGGCTCGGCTCCTCTCAGCTGTTCTCAGCGCTCTGAAATCCCGCCTTTTATCGGACGCTCCCTCCGCTCGGCTCGGCTCCTCTCAGCTGTTCTCAGCGCTCTGAAATCCCGCCTTTTATCGGACGCTCCCTCCGCTCCGCTCGGCTCCTCTCAGCTGTTCTCAGCGCTCTGAAATCCCTCCTTTTATCGGACCCTCCCTCCGCTCGGCTCGGCTCCTCTCAGCTGTTCTCAGCGCTCTGAAATCCCGCCTTTTATCGGACGCTCCCTCCGCTCAGCTCGGCTCCTCTCAGCGCTCTGAAATCCCGCCTTTTATCGGACGCTCCCTCCGCTCGGCTCGGCTCCTCTCAGCTGTCAATGATTTGGATGAGGGAACTAAATGTAACATTTCCAAGTTTGCAGACGACACAAAGCTGGGGTGGAATGTGAGCTGTGAGGAGGATGCAAAGAGGCTCCAATGTGATTTAGACAATTTGGGTGAGTGGGCAAGAACATGGTAGATGCAGTATAACGTGGATAAATGTGAGGTTATCCACTTTGGTTGTAAAAACAGAAAGGCAGGTTATTTTCTGAATGGTGATAGATTGGGAAAAGGGGAGGTGCAACAAGACCTGGGTGTCCTTGTACACCAGTCGCTGAAAGCGAGCATTCAGGTGCAGCAAGCAGTTAGGAAGGCGAATGGTATGTTGGCCTTCATTGCAAGAGGATTTGAGTACAGGAGGAGGGATGTCTTACTGCAGTTGTACAGGGCCTTGGTGAGACCACATCTGGAGTATTGTGTGCAGTTTTGGTCTCCTTATCTGAGGAAAGATGTCCTTGCCATGGAGGGAGTGCAACGAAGGTTTACCAGACTGATTCCTGGGATGGCAGGACTGATGTATGAGGAGAGATTGGGTCGACTAGGCCTATATTCACTAGAGTTTAGAAGAATGAGAGGTGATCTCATCAAAACACATAAAATTCTAACAGGACTAGACAGACTAGATGCAGGGAGGATGTTCCCGATGGCTGGGGAGTCCAGAACCAGGGGTCACAGTCTCAGGATACAGGGAATGCCATTTAGAACTGAGATGAGGAGAAATTTCTTCACTCAGAGGGTGGTGAACCTGTGGAATTCTCTACCACAGAAGGCAGTGGAGGCCAAGTCATTAGATGTATTCAAGAAGGAGATAGATATATTTCTTAATGCTAAAGGGATATGGGGAAAAAGCGGGAACAGGGTACTGAGTTAGACGATCAGCCATTATCATTTTGAATGGCGGAGCAGGCCTGAAGGGCCGAATGGCCTACTCTTGCTCCTATTTTCTATGATTCTATGAAAGGAGGGAGAGAGAAAACAGGGAACTAAAGGCCAATTAGTCTCACATCAGTCGTCAGGAAAATGCTGGAATCCATTATTAAGGAAGTGGTAACAGGGCAGGTAGAAAATCATAATATGATGAGGCAGAGTCAACATGGTTTTATGAAAGTGAAATTGTGCTTGACAAATTTATTAAATTTTTTGAGGATGTAACTGGCAGGGTAGATAAAGGGGAATCAGTGGATGTCGTATATTTGGATTTCCAAAAGGCATTCGATAAGATGCCGCATAAAAGGTCATTACACAAGGTCAGGGCTCATGGGGTTGGGGGTAATACATTAGCATGGATAGCATTAACGGACAGGAAACAGAGAGTAGGGATAAACGGGTCATTTTCAGGTTGGCAGCCTGTAACTCGTAGGGTACCGCAAGGATCGGTGCTTGGGCCTCAGCTATTTACAATCTATATTAATGACTTAGATAGAATCATAGAATCATCGAAGTTACAACATGGAAACAGGCCCTTCGGCCCAACATGTCCATGTCGCCCAGTTTATACCACTAAGCTAGTCCCAATTGCCTGCACTTGGCCCATATCCCTCGATACCCATCTTACCCATGTAACTGTCCAAATGCTTTTTAAAAGACAAAATTGTACCCGCCTCTACTACTGCCTCTGGCAGCTCGTTCCAGACACTCACCACCCTTTGAGTGAAAAAATTGCCCCGAGTGTAATGTATCCAAATTTGCTGACGATACAAAGCGAGGTGGGAAAGTAGGAACATAGGAACTTAGGAACAGGAGTTGGCCATTCAGCCCCTCGTGCCTGCTCCGCCATTTGATAAGATCATGGCTGATCTGTGATCTAACTCCATATACATGCCTTTGGCCCATATCCCTTAATACCTTTGATTGCCAAAAAGCTATCTATCTCAGATTTAAATTTAGCAATTGAGCTAGTATCAATTGCCGTTTGCGGAAGAGAGTTCCAAACTTCGACCACCCTTTGTGTGTAGAAATGTTTTCTAATCTCACTCCTGAAAGGTCTGGCTCTAATTTTTAGACTGTGCCCCCTACTCCTAAAATCCCCAACCAGCGGAAATAGTTTCTCTCTATCCACCCTATCCGTTCCCCTTAATATCTTATAAACTTCGATCAGATCACCCCTTGTTAGCGTGGATTTTGGACTCAAGATTTATGATGTAAAAGCTACTGAAATCTGTATTTCAAAGGTATAAAAAAGCATGACAACCATTTTAAAGTTGAGAAGGTATATGCGTACATTGCGGAATGTCCAGCCTTCTCCCAGAGTACTTTGTCCAATAAACTGCATGTTGAATCTTTAAGTCTGACTCCGAGTGGTGATTTTTTCCCACAACACCCCTTAACCTTCAAATCTCCAGAGAATACAACCCCAATTTGTGTAATCTCTCCTCGTAACTTAACCCTTGAAGTCCAGGTATCATTCTAGTAAACCTACGCTGCACTCCCTCCAAGGCCAATATATCCTTCCAAAGGTGCGGTGCCCAGAACTGCTCACAGTACTCCAGGTGCGGTCTAACCAGGGTTTTGTATAACTGCAGCATAACTTCTGCCCCCTTGTACTCTAATCCTCCAGATATAAAGGCCAGCATTCCATTAGCCTTATTGATTATTTTTTGCACCTGTTCATGACACTTCAATGATCTATGTACCTGAACCCCTAAGTCCCTTTGGACATCCACTGTTTTTAACTTTTTACCATTTAGAAAGTACCCTGTTCTATCCTTTTTTGATCCAAAGTGGATGACCTCACATTTGTCTACATTGAATTCCATTTGCCACAATTTTGCCCATTCACCTCATCTATCAATATCCCTTTGTAATTTTATGTTTTCATCTACACTGCTTACAATGCCACCAATCTTTGTGTCATCGGCAAACTTAGATATGAGACTTTCTAAGCCTTCATCTAAGTCGTTAATAAATATTGTGAATAATTGAGGCCCCAAGACAGATCCCTGTGGGACTCCACTACTCACATCCTGCCAATGTGAGTACCTTCCCATTATCCCTACTCTCTGTCGCCTTTCGCTCAGCCAACTTCCTAACCAAGTCCGTACTTTTCCCTCGATTCCATGGGCTTCTATCTTAGCTAACAGTCTCTTATGTGGGACCTTATCAAATGCCTTCTGGAAGTCCATATAAATAACATCCATTGACATTCCCCTGTTCACTACTTTAGTCACCTCTTCAAAAAATTCAATCGCGTTTGTCAGGCACGACCTACCTTTCACAAATCCATGCTGGCTCTCCCTGATTAACTGAAAATTCTCGAGGTGTTCAGTCACCCTATCTTTAATTATAGACTCCAACATTTTCCCCACAACAGATGTTAGGCTAACTGGTCTATAATTCCCTGGTTTCCCTCTCTCTCCTTTCTTAAAAAGCGGAGTGACATGTGCAATTTTCCAATCCAGAGGGACAGTTCCTGAATCTAGAGAACTTTGAAAGATTATAGTTCGAGCATCTGCAATGTGCTCACCTACTTCCTTTAAAACATCTGGTGACACAACTTTAACATTCATCACACACAACATGAATTGATCTTAACAATGCTTGGCATGTTGAACACCTCAGTATGCTCATCGCAACATCACACATCTGTGATGATGCTTAACATTGCCTTCTGCTCTCTTACAGGCCCTTCAACGACTGCATTGACAGCAGAGGGCGATCCCTCAGAGGAGCTCCAGGCCTCTGAGGGCGCACCGTCACATCTTAGTGAGCCATCCACCAGCGCAGATATCCATACCTCGGTGGGTCCTAGCAGTGAGTTAGTTGGGTTGGCACCTGGAGAGTCACCGCACACAAGTGAGCACGAGCAGACACTGGTGGTAGGGGCACCTGTGGAGAGTCCGCGTTGGTGGGCACACTCCTCTCCAGGCTCTGCTCAGCTGGATGCAGATGCTGAACCCCGGGAGCCATCCTTTAAAAGGAGAATGATCGAGGGACAGCAGCACTTTTGTGAGGTACTAGAACAGGTGCCACGCACACTCTCCACAATAGTGCAGAGGTTGGAGGAGTCCAACTCCTGCATGAGTGGAATGGTGGCACAGGTACGGGAGGGAATCTCTGAGATAGTGTCACAGGGACGTGAGCAACTCTCTGAGATAGTGTCGCACGTAACTGCTGAAATGTCTGAGATACTGCCGCGGGTAAGTGCGGGAATGTCTGCGATGGAGGGAAGGCTAGCCTCCGTTGAGCTTTAAGCACGAGTCACAAATGAGTCCATCCAGGCCCTGACAACGGCCATTCGGACTCAGGGTGAACAACATTCTGCCGTCTTAAACAGGCTGAGAGATACTTTAGAAGTGGCCTTCTAAGGCATCACACATGTCCTCCAAACTGTTGTCCAGCAGGGTGGTAGGAGTGATGTGGGCCTGGTCCAGGAGAGGGATGATGGCGAAAGGGGACGTGGAAGTGAGGACGCCACTCAAAGCGCCCCCATGTCTCACCTGTTGGTCCCCTCTCAACCAGTACCCACAGTGTTTCCTCCTCTCCAGGTGGCCGAGTCTGCCCCTGCACAGGTGCAGGTGAAGCGGTCTTTGGAGGGGCCTCACGGGCACCGAAACCCAGAGGGTGTAGGCCGAAAGCATCTAAGCAGTCAGGGCATGAACAAGAGCAACCTGCCACTCCCTCTGCTGCAGCCACAGGGGAAGCACCACGTAGGAGCAGTTGGAAGAGAAAGGCGAAGGTTTTGTGATCACGAAGGGAATGCACAAGGGTGTCTGACAGACTGGCATGTTTTTCATTTATATTTAGTTTTTGTTATATTCACATTATGAATATAACAAGAAGTTGAGGGCAGTGGTGACTTTAACAGCGACGGATAATGAGATGCCACCAGGCCCAGCCGGGAGCAGCTCGGCACAAAGGAGGCTGCAGATGTCTGCGACCACCTGGCGACTGACTCTGAGCCTCCGTATGCACTGCTTCTCAGAGAGGTCCAGGAAGCTGAGCCTCGGTCTGTAGACCCTGTTGCGAGGGTAGTGCCTCCTGCGACATCGCTCCCTCTGTTGTTGCCCTCCGTGCTCTTGTGCAGGTCCTTATGGTGCAGCACTGTGTTGTGGAGCTACAAGTGGCAGATGTGCACCCAGGCCTGGTGAGGATGGTGATGTTGCTCGTCCTCGGATGTAGTGGTGAATGCAACCATGGTGCCCCCCACCCCACCCCCCATCCTGATGGTGTCAGTTTGAGGAGGTCTGAAAAGTTGGTAAATATGCGTAAACAGAAGAATTCTGAGTGTAAACCAAGAATTTTCAATCTAAACATAAAGATTTACCAGACAAACGTTTGTCTGAGACACCTGAGTGCCCTCTCCTTTTATCCCCATCTGTCAAACAGGCATTTAAATGTCCAGCTAGCTGCTGCCTGAAACACATCTCTTCGAACATGCATTGTTTCCCACAGCACAGGAAACACGGTTGAGGCTGTTAAAATCGCACCCCTGCCTCAATCGCTACAAAATTAATGACTTCAACAAGATTAACGATGTGAATAAGTGGTTTAAGTATCATCCCGCCGGCTTTAATTTCCAGATTTGTGAAGTGCGCACGAACGCAGGTGTGTCTGTGACAACCCCGGCAGGCAGCGGGTTGCAGCCGGCTTCCGAACCTGCTCGGGATTTTTGCCATTTTCGCAGCCCCCCCGCCCCCAACATTTGATTTTAAAATTGAGCCCAAAGTGTCTGCAAAGGGACGTAAACAAGTTAAGTGAATGGGTAAGAAGGTGGCAGATGGAGTATAATATGAGGAAATGTGAGGTTATTCACTTTGGTAGGAAGAATAGAAAAACAGAATATTTTTTAAATGGTGAGAAACTATTATATGTTGAGCATGCAGTTACAGCAAGCATGTTGGCCTTTATTGCAAGGGGGTTGGAGTACAAGAGTAAGGAAGTCTCTCTACAATTGTCCAGGGCTTTGGTGAGACTTCACCTGGAGTACTGTGTACAGTTTTGATCACCTTATCTAAGAGGCCATAGAGGCGGTGCAATGAAGGTTCACTAGATTAATTCCTGGGATGAGAGGGTTGTCCTATGAGGAGAGATTGAGTAGAATGGGCCTATACTCTCTGGAGTTTAGAAGAATGAGAGGTGATCTCATTGAAACATATAAGATTCTGAGGGGACTTGACAGGGTAGATCCTGAGAGGCTGTTTCCCCTAGCTGGAGAGTCTAGAACTAGAGGGCATAGTCTCAGGATAAGGGGTCGGACATTTAAGACTGAGATGAGGAGGAATTTCTTCACTCAGAGGGTTGTGAATCTTTGGAATTCTCGACCCCAGAGGGCTGTGGATGCTGAGTCATTGAATATATTCAATTGTAAACAATTTTACAACACCAAGTTACAGTCCAGCAATTTTATTTTAAATTCACAAGCTTTCGGAGGCTACCTCCTTCCTCAGGTGAACGATGGTGTCAGTTTGAGGAGGTCTGAAAAGTTGGGAAATATGCGTAAACATATTTACCATCTCCACATCATGAAAAGATTCAAGGCTGAGATCGATATGTCGGGTACGGTGGCAGAGTGGTTATGTTACTGGACGAGTAATCCAGAGACCTGAACTAAAATCCAGAGTCATGAGTTCAAATCCTGCCACGGCAGCTAGCGAGTTTAAATTCAATTAATTAAATAAAAATCTGGAATTAAAATATTAGTATCAGTAATGATGGCCATGAAACTACCAGATTGTCGTAAAAACCCATCTGGTTCACTAATGCCCTTTAGGGAAGGAAACCTGCCGTCCTTACCCGGTCTGGCCAATATGTGACACCAGACCCACAGCAATGTGGTTGATTCTGAATCGCCCTCTGAAATGGCCAAGCAAGCCACTCAGTTGTAAAATCTCGCTACGAAAAGTCATAATAAGAATAAAACCGGACGGACCACTCGGCACCGGACACGACAACGGCAAACCAAGCCCAGTCGACCCTGCAAGGTCCTCCTTACTAACATCTGGGGACTTGTGCCAAAATTGGGAGAGCTGTCCCACAGACTAGTCAAGCAACAGCCTGACATAGCCATTCTCACAGAATCATATCTTTCAGCCAATGTCCCAGACTCTTCCATCACCATCCCTGGGTAAGTCCTGTCCCACGGGCAGGACAGACCAACCAGAGGTGGCGGTACAGTGATATACAGTCAGGAGGGAGTGGTCCTGGGAGTCCTCAACATTGACTCTGGACCCCATGAAATCTCATGGCATCAGGTCAAACATGGGCAAGGAAACCTCCTGCTGATTACCACCTACCACCCTCCCTCAGCTGATGAATCAGTCCTCCTCCATGTTGAGCACCACTTGGAGGAAGCACTGAGGGTAGCAAGGGCACAAAATGTACTCTGGGTGGGGGATTTCAATGTCCATCACCAAGAGTGGTTCGGTAGCACCACCACTGGCCGAGTCCTGAAGGACATAGCTGCCAGACTGGGCCTGCGGCAGGGGGTGAGCGAACCAACACGAGGGAAAAACTTACTTGACCTCGTCCTCACCAATCTACCTGTCGCTAAATGCATCTGTCCATGACAGTATTGGTAGGAGTGACCACTGCACAGTCCTCGTGGAGACGAAGTCCCATCTTCGCACTGAGGACACCATCCAACGTGTTGTGTGGCACTATCACCATGCTAAATGGGATAGATTCAGAACAGATCTAGCAGCTCAAAACTGGGCATCCATGAGGCGCTGTGGGCCATCAGCAGCAGCAGAATTGTATTCCAGCACAATCTGTAACCTCATGGCCCGGCATATTCCTCACTCTACCATTACCAACAAGCCAGGGGATCAACCCTGGTTCAATGAGGAGTGTAGAAGAGCATGCCAGGAGCAGCACCAGGCGTACCTAAAAATGAGGTGCCAACCTGGTTGAAGCTACAACTCAGGACTACATGCATGCTAAACAGCGGAAGCAACATGCTATAGTCAGAGCTAAGCGATTCCACGACCAACGGATCAGATCAAAGCTCTGCAGTCCTGCCACATCCAGTCGTGAATGGTGGTGGACAATTAAACAACTAACAGGAGGAGGAGGCTCTGCAAACATCCCCATCCTCAATGACGGCAGAGTCCAGCACGTGAGTGCAAAAGACAAGGCTGAAGCGTTTGCAACCATCTTCAGCCAGAAGTGCCGAGTGGATGATCCATCTCAGCCTCCTCCCGATATCTCCACCATCACGGAAGCCAGTCTTCGGCCAATTCGATTCACTCCACGTGATATCAAGAAACGGCTGAGTGCACTGGATACAGCAAAGGCTTTGGGCCCCGACAACATCCCAGCTGTAGTGCTGAAGACTTGTGCTCCAGAACTAGCTGCACCTCTAGCCAAGCTGTTCCAGTACAGCTACAACACTGGCATCTACCCGACAATGTGGAAAATTGCCCAGGTATGTCCTGTCCACAAAAAGCAGGACAAATCCAATCCGACCAATTACTGCCCCGTCAGTCTACTCTCAATCATCAGCAAAGTGATGGAAGGTGTCGTCGACAGTGCTATCAAGCGGCAGTTACTCACCAATAACCTGCTCACCGATGCACAGTTTGGGTTCCGCCAGGACCACTCGGCTCCAGACCTCATTACAGCCTTGGTCCAAACATGGACAAAAGAGCTGAATTCCAGAGGTGAGGTGAGAGTGACTGCCCTTGACATCAAGGCAGTATTTGACCGAGTGTGGCACCAAGGAGCCCGAGTAAAATTGAAGTCAATGGGAATCGGGGAAAACTCTCCAGTGGCTGGAGTCATACCGAGCACAAAGGAAGATGGTAGTGGTTGTTGGAGGCCAATCATCTCAGCCCCAGGATATTGCTGCAGGAGTTCCTCAGGGCAGTGTCCTAGGCCCAACCATCTTCAGCTGCTTCATCAATGACCTTCCCTCCATCATAAGGCCAGAAATGGGGATGTTCGCTAATGACTGCAGTGTTCAGTTCCATTCGCAACCCCTCAAATAATGAAGCAGTCCGAGCCCGCATGCAGCAAGATCTGGACAAACATCCAGGCTTGGGCTCATAAGTGGCAAGTAACATTCGCGCCAGATAAGTGCCAGGCAATGACCATCTCCAACAAGAGAGAGTCTAACCACCTCCCCTTGACATTATACATCATAGAATCATTGAAGTTTACAACATGGAAACAGGCCCTTCGGCCCAACATGTCCATGTCGCCCAGTTTATACCACTAAGCAAGTCCCAATTGCCTGCACTTGGTCCATATCCCTCTATACCCATCTTACCCATGTAACTGTCCAAATGCTTTTTAAAAGACAAAATTGTACCCGCCTCTACTACTGCCTCTGGCAGCTCGTTCCAGACACTCACCACCCTTTGAGTGAAAAAATTGCCCCTCTGGACCCTTTTGTATCTCTCCCCTCTCACCTTAAATCTATACCCCCTCGTTATAGACTCCCCTACCTTTGGGAAAAGATTTTGACTAACTACCTTATCTATGCCCCTCATTATTTTATAGACTTCTATAAGATCACCCCTTAACCTCCTACTCTCCAGGGGAAAAAAGTCCCAGTCTGTCTAACCTCTCCCTATAAGTCAAACCATCAAGTCCCGGTAGCATCCTAGTAAATCTTTTCTGCACTCTTTCTAGTTTAATAATATCCTTTCTATAATAGGGTGACCAGAACTGTACACAGTATTCCAAGTGTGGCCTTACTAATGTCTTGTACAACTTCAACAAGACATCCCAACTCCTGTATTCAACGTTCTGACCAATGAAACCAAGCATGCTGAATGCCTTCTTCACCACCCTATCCACCTGTGACTCCACTTTCAAGGAGCTATGAACCTGTACTCCTAGATCTCTTTGTTCTATAACTCTCCCCAATGCCCTACCATTAACGGAGTAGGTCCTGGCCCAATTTGATCTACCAAAATGCATCACCTCACATTTATCTAAATTAAACTCCATCTGCCATTCATCGGCCCACTGGCCCAATTTATCAAGATCCCGTTGCAATCCTAGATAACCTTCTTCACTGTCCACAATGCCACCAATCTTGGTGTCATCTGCAAACTTACTAACCATGCCTCCTAAATTCTCATCCAAATCATTAATATAAATAACAAATAACAGCGGACCCAGCACCGATCCCTGAGGCACACCGCTGGTCACAGGCCTCCAGTTTGAAAAACAACCCTCTACAACCACCCTCTGTCTTCTGTCGTCAATCCAATTTTGTATCCAATTGGCTACCTCACCTTGGATCCCGTGAGATCTAACCTTATGTAACAACCTACCATGCGGTACCTTGTCAAAGGCTTTGCTAAAGTCCATGTAGACCACGTCTACTGCACAGCCCTCATCTATCTTCTTGGTTACCCCTTCAAAAAACTCAATCAAATTTGTGAGACATGATTTTCCTCTCACAAAACCATGCTGACTGTTCCTAATCAGTCCCTGCCTCTCCAAATGCCAGTAGATCCTGTCTCTCAGAATACCCTCTAACAACTTACCCACTACAGATGTCAGGCTCACCGGTCTGTAGTTCCCAGGCTTTTCCCTGCCGCCCTTCTTAAACAAAGGCACAACATTTGCCACCCTCCAATCTTCAGGCACCTCACCTGTAGCTGTCGATGATTCAAATATCTCTGCTAGGGGACCCGCAATTTCC
Organism: Heptranchias perlo; assembly: GCF_035084215.1. NCBI lineage: Eukaryota > Metazoa > Chordata > Chondrichthyes > Hexanchiformes > Hexanchidae > Heptranchias > Heptranchias perlo. Next base: position 759,225 of record NC_090328.1, read on the forward strand.
TCCCTAACCTCCCATAACGTCCTGGGATACATTTCATCAGGTCCCGGAGATTTATCTACCTTGATGCGCGTTAAGACTTCCAGCACCTCCCTCTCTGTAATATGTACACTCCTCAAGACATCCTATTTATTTCCCAAGTTCCCTAACATCCATGCCTTTCTCAACCGTAAATACCGATGCGAAATAGTCATTTAGGATCTCACCCATCTCTTGTGGTTCCGCACATAGATGACCTTGTTGATCCTTAAGTGGCCCTACTCTATCCCTAGTTACTCTTTTGCCCTTTATGTATTTGTAGAAGCTCTTTGGATTCACCTTTGCCTTATCTGCCAAAGCAATCTCATATCCCCTTTTTGCCCTCCTGATTTCTCACTTAACTCTACTCCGGCAATCTCTATACTCTTCAAGGGATCCACTTGATCCCAGCTGCCTATGCATGTCATATGCCTCCTTCTTTTTGACTAGGGCCTCAATCTCCCGAGTCATCCAAGGTTCCCTACTTCTACCAGCCTTGCCCTTCACTTTATAAGGAATGTGCTTACCCTGAACCCTGGTTAACACACTTTTGAAAGCCTCCCACTTACCAGACGTCCCTTTGCCTGCCAACAGACTCTCCCAATCAACTTCTGAAAGTTCCTGCCTAATCCATCAAAATTGGCCTTTCCCCAATTTAGAATTTCAACTTCTGGGCCAGACCTATCATTCTCCATAGCTATCCTAAAACTAATGGAATTATGATCACTGGTCCCAAAGTGATCCCTCACTAACACTTCTGTCACCTGCCCTTCCTTATTTCCCAAGAGGAGGTCAAGTTTTGCCCCCTCTCTAGTCGGGCCATCCACATACTGAATGAGAAATTCCTCCTGAATACACTCAACAAATTTCTCTCCATCCAAGCCCCTAATGCTATGGCTGTCCCAGTCAATGTTGGGAAAGTTAAAGTCCCCGACTATTACCACCCTATTTTTCTTGCAGCTGTCTGTAATCTCCTTACATATTTGCTCCTCAATTTCCCGTTGACTATTTGGGGGTCTGTACTACAATCCTATCAACGTGATCTCTCCCTTCTTATTTTTCAGTTCTACCCATATAGACTCAGTGGGCGAACCCTCGGATATATCCTCTCTCACTACTGCCGTGATGTTCTCCCTAATCAAGAACGCAACTCCCCCTCCTCTCTTACCTCCTGCTCTATCTTTCCTATAGCATCTGTACCCTGGAACATTGAGCTGCCAGTCCTGCCCCTCCCTTAGCCATGTTTCAGTAATAGCTATAACATCCCAGTCCCATGTACCCATCCATGCCCTGAGTTCATCTACCTTGCCCATCAGACTTCTTGCATTGAAATAAATGCAGTTTAATCTGGACTTCCCTTGGTCTTTGCCCTGCTTTCTCAGACCATCTGTCCGGTCATGTTTTGTACACTCTCCCTTACTGCCTTTTGTTTCTGTCACCACTTTACTTCCCACTGACTTCGTGCATCGGTTCCCATCCCCCTGCCACTTTAGTTTAAACCCTCCCCAACAGCACTAGCAAACACTCCCCCTAGGACATTGGTTCCAGTCCTGCCCAGATGCAGACCGTCCAATTTGTACTGGTCCCACCTCCACCAGAACCGGTTCCAATGTCCCAGGAATTTGAATCCCTCCCTCTTGCACCATCTCTCAAGCCTCCCTCTTGCACCATCTCATCCTAGCTATCCTGTCATTCCTACTCTGACTAGCCCGTGGCACTGGTAGCAATCCTGAGATTACTACTTTTTAGTTTAACTCCTAACTCCCTAAATTCAGCTTGTAGGACCTCATCCCGTTTTTTACCTATATCGTTGGTACCTATATGCACCACGACAACTGGCTGTTCACCCTCCCCCTCCAGAATGTCCTGCAGCCGCTCCGAGACATCCCTGACCCTTGCACCAGGGAGGCAACATACCATCCTGGAGTCTCGGTTGCGTCCGCAGAAACGCCTGTCTATTCCCCTTACAATCGAGTCCCCTATCACTATAGCTCTGCCCCTCTTTTTCCTGCCCTCCTGTGCAGCAGAGCCAGCCACGGTGCCATGAACCTGGCCGCTGCCACCTTCCCCTGGTGAGCCATCACCCTCAACAGTATCCAAAACGGTATACCTGTTTGAGAGGGGGATGGCCACAGGGGACCCCTGCACTACCTGCCTGCACCTCTTACTCTGCCTGGTGGTCACCCATTCACTTCCTGCCTGTACTCCCTTCACCTGCGGTGTGACCAACTCGCTAAACGTGCTATCCACGAGTTTCTCTGCATCGCGGATGCTCCACAGTGAGTCCACCCGTAGCTCCAGCTCCGAGATACGATCGGTCAGTAGCTGCAGGTGGACACACTTCCTGCACACATGGTCGGCAGGGACACTGGTAGTGTCCATGACTTCCCACATCTTGCAGGAGGGGCATATCACGGGTGCGAGGTCTGCTGCCATGACTTGCCTTAGCTTAGTTACCCCTTTTAAATTACGTTGAAATTAGAAAATGTTAACTATACTCGGGACCTAGGTACACTAAAAAACAAAACACTACCTGCTATAAAACCTGCAGACCTTCCCTTTCTTATTACTTTACTTACAGTAAAATGGTAGAAATACTCACCTGAACCTAGTCACCAATCAGCTGCCTCCCCTGTGCCGCGTCACTTTCTGACTGGTGACATCACCCCGAACTGCCGCTGGTCTCAGAGCAAGTCTCGGGTCGCTGCACTTTATATCCCCGCTCTCCGCTCTCTCGCCTCTGGTTCCGCCCAGGTCCGCCGCCGAATCCTCCACCATAAACATCCTGGGGGTCACCATTGACCAGAAACTTAACTGGACCAGCCATATAAATACTGTGGCTGCGAGAGCAGGTCAGAGGCTGGGTATTCTGCGGCAAGTGACTCACCTCCTGACTCCCCAAAGCCTTTCCACCATCTACAAGGCACAAGTCAGGAGTGTGATGGAATACTCTCCACTTGCTTGGATGAGTGCAGCTCCAACAACACTCAAGAAGCTCGACACCATCCAAGATAAAGCAGCCCGCTCGATTGGCACCCCATCCACCACCCTAAACATTCACTCCCTTCACCACCGGCGCACTGTGGCTGCAGTGTGTACCATCCACAGGATGCACTGCAGCAACTCGCCAAGGCTTCTTCGACAGCACCTCCCAAACCCGCGACCTCTACCATCTAGAAGGACAAGAGAGCAGGCACATGGGAACAACACCACCTGCACGTTCCCCTCCAAGTCACACACCATCCCCACTTGGAAATATATCGCTGTTCCTTCATTGTTGCTGGGTCAAAATCCTGGAACTCCCTTCCTAACAGCACTGTGGGAGAACCGTCACCACACGGACTGCAGCGGTTCAAGAAGGCGGCTCACCACCACCTTCTCAAGGGCAATTAGGGATGGGCAATAAATGCTGGCCTCGCCAGCGACGCCCACATCCCGTGAACGAATAAAAAAAAGATGGATTTTTGGACTCTAGGGGAATCAAGGAAACGGGGAACGGGTGGGAAAGTGGAGTTATAGAGTCATAGAGTCATACAGCACGGATAGAGGCCCTTCGGCCCATCGTGTCCGCGCCGGCCATCAGCCCTGTCCACTCTAATCCCATATTCCAGCATTTGGTCCGTAGCCTTGTATGCTATGGCATTTCAAGTGCTCATCCAAATGCTTCTTGAATGTTGTGAGGGTTCCTGCCTCCACAACCCTTTCAGGCAGTGAGTTCCAGACTCCAACCACCCTCTGGGTGAAAAAGTTCTTTCTCAAATCCCCTCTAAACCTCCCGCCTTTTACCTTGAATCTATGTCCCCTTGTTATGGAACCCTCAACGAAGGGAAAAAGCTCCTTAGTATCCATCCTATCTGTGCCCCTCATAATTTTGTACACCTCAATCATGTCCCCCCTCAGCCTCCTCTGCTCCAAGGAAAACAAACCCAATCTTCCCAGTCTCTCTTCATAGCTGAAGCGCTCCAGCCCTGGTAACATCCTGGTGAATCTCCTCTGCACCCTCTCCAAAGCGATCACATCCTTCCTGTAGTGTGGCGACCAGAACTGCACACAGTACTCCAGCTGTGGCCTAACCAGTGTTTTATACAGCTCCATCATAACCTCCTTGCTCTTATATTCTATGCCTCGGCTAATAAAGGCAAGTATCCCATATGCCTTCTTTACCACCTTATCTACCTGTTCCGCCGCCTTCAGGGATCTGTGAACTTGCACACCAAGATCCCTCTGACCCTCTGTCTTGCCTAGGGTCCTCCCATTCATTGTGTATTCCCTTGCCTTATTAGTCCCTCCAAAGTGCATCACCTCGCACTTTTCCGGTTAAATTCCATTTGCCACTGTTCCGCCCATCTGACCAACCCATCTATATCGTCCTGCAGACTGAGGCTATCCTCCTCACTATTTACCACCCTACCAATCTTTGTATCATCAGCGAACTTACTGATCATACCTTTTACATTCATATCCAAGTCATTAATGTTGACCACAAACAGCAAGGGACCCAGCACTGATCCCTGTGGTACCCCACTGGCCACAGGCTTCCAGTCACAAAAACAACCTTCGACCATCACCCTCTGCCTTCTGCCACTAAGCCAGTTTTGTATCCAAAGTGCCAAGGCACCCTGGATTCCATGGGCTCGTACCTTCTTGACCAGTCTCCTGTGGGGGACTTTATCGAAGGCCTTACTGAAATCCATGTATACCACATCCACTGCGTTACCCTCATCCACACGCCTAGTCACCCCCTCAAAAAATTCAATCAAATTAGTCAGACATGATCTTCCCTTGACAAAGCCATGTTGACTATCCCTGATTAATCCTTGCTTCTCCAAGTGGAGACTAATTTTGTCCTTCAGAATTTTTTCCAATAATTTTCCTACCACTGATGTTAGGCTCACTGGCCTGTAGTTCCCCCGGTTTTTCCCTACTCCCCTTCTTGAATAATGGTATTACATTAGCGGTTCTCCAGTCCTCTGAGTTGAGGTTGAAGATCAGCCATGATCTGATTGAATGGCGGAGCAGGCTCGAGGGGCCTTCTGGCCTACTCCTGCTCCTATTTCTTATGTTCTCTCTGTCTCTCTCTCGTGCTCTCTGTCTCGTTCTCTGTCTTTTGCCTCTCTCTCCGCGTCAGTCTGTCTCTCTCTCTCTCTCTATGTCTCTGTCTCTCTATCCTTCGCTCTCCCCGTCTGTCTCTCTCATCACTCTGTCTGTCAGTCAGTCTGTCTTGCTCGCTCTCTCTCTCTCTGACCTCACTCGCTCGCTCTCTCTGGCTCGCTCGCATCACTCTTTGTCTCTCTATTTCTGTCTCTCTCACCGCTCTCACCCCTCCCAATATTTCTCTCCGCCCTCCCCACCTCTCTCTCCACCTCCCGTCTCTCTCTCCCCTCCCCATCTCTCTCTCCCTCTCCCCGTCTCTCTCTCCCCCTCCCCGTCTCTCTCTCCCCTCCCGTCTCTCTCTCCACCTCCCCGTCTCACTCCCTCTCCCCCTGCCCGTCTCACTCCCTCTCCCCCTGCCCGTCTCACTCCCTCTCCCCCTGCCCGTCTCACTCCTCTCCCCCTGCCGTCTCACTCCCTCTCCCCCTGCCGTCTCTCTCTCTCTCCCCCTGCCCGTCTCTCTCTCTCTCCCCCTGCCCGTCTCTCTCTCTCTCCCCTGCCCATCTCTCTCTCTCTCCCCCTGCCCGTCTCTCTCTCTCTCCCCTGCCCGTCTCTCTCTCTCTCCCCCTGCCCGTCTCTCTCTCTCCCCTGCCCGTCTCTCTCTCTCTCTCCCCTGCCCGTCTCTCTCTCTCTCACCCCTGCCCGTCTCTCTCTCTCCCCTCGCCCGTCTCTCTCTCTCCCCCTGCCCCGTCTCTCTCTCTCTCCCCCTGCCCGTCTCTCTCTCTCTCCCCTCTCTCTCTCTCCCCCCCTGCCCCTCTCTCTCTCTCCCCCTGCCCGTCTCTCTCTCCTCTTCCCTGCCCTCTCTCTCTCTCTCCCCCTGCCCGTTCTCTCTCTCTCTCCCCCCTGCCCGTCTCTCTCTCTCTCCCCTGCCCGTCTCTCTCTCTCTCCCCCTGCCCCTCTCTCTCTCTCCTCCCCCTGCCCCTCTCTCTCTCTTCTCTCCCCTCTCCCGTCTCTCTCTCTCTCCCTCCTCCCCGTCTCTCCTCTCTCGCCCTCCCTCCCCGCCTCTCGCCCGTGCTTCCCCGCCTCGCTCGCCCTCTCCCGCCTCGCTCGCCCTCCCTCCCCGCCTCGCTCGCGTCCGCTCCCCCCGCCTCGCTCTCCACCTTTGTGTCTGTCTCTTTCTCTATCCCCCTCTGTGTCTCCCTCCCCCTCTGCTGTCTCCCTCCCCTCTGTGTCTCCTCCCCCTCCTGTGTCTCCCTCCCCGCTCTGTGTCCTCCCTCCCCCTCTGTGTCTCCCTCTCCCCTCTGTGTCTCCCTCCCCCTCTGTGTCTCCCTCCCCCTCTGTGTCTCCCTCCCCCTCTGTGTCTCCCTCCCCCCCTCTGTGACTCCCCTCCCCCTCTGTGACTCTCTCCTCTCTCTCTCTCACAGACTCCCTTTTTTGGCCACTGCCCTATGCTGAATGGGGCAAAGAGCCAGGGCAGGAAATAGTCGCCCATCCGTGCCCTCCTTTCACTCTTCCTGTAGCCAGGATACTCATTCAAAACTGAGTCAAAAAATCGGTAACAAATTCACCAATCGTCATCCCAAGAGGCGGCCTCCCTCACCCCCACCTCCTGCATGTATAACTCTGGGACTGAGGTAATCCTTTAATGGTTCAACTGATTAAAGCAGTGAGTTACTGAGCCACGCACACCTTGAAGCGTCTGGCGAGAGTCCGTACTACGGATCATTATCTTACGACTCTCGGTGGAAATAGTGGATGAGAGGGCAGGTTCAGGCCTGGTGGTGATGCCCTCCATGGTCAAATATCCTGCCGACTAACTGTCCAGGTTGACATACCTGGGCCAGGTATGGCAGGCACCCTCGGGCACGGAGGGGATGGAACTGCTTGAAGTTCACTCTGGCTTCAGTTTGGGCGGTAACGTTATGCGGGGGGGGGGGGGGGGGGGCGGGAGGGGGCTGTTGCCGTGTGGGGGGCTGGTCTGGTGCAGAAGGGGTGCTGGTCTGATGCGGGGTGGGGCTGTTCCCATGCCGGGGGTGGGGTGGGGGGCTGGTCTGATGCGGGGGTGGGGGGCTGTTCCATGCCGGGGGTGGGGGGGGGGCTGGTCTGATGCGGGGGGGGGGGGTGGGGGGCTGGTCTGATGCGGGGGGGGGGGGGGGTGGGGGGCTGGTCTGATGCGGGGGGGGGGCTGTTCCCATGCCGGGGGTGGGGGTGGGGGCTGATCTGATACGGAGTGGGGCTGTTCCCATGCCGGGGTGGGGGATGCTATTCCCGTGCAGGGTGGGGTGGGGGGCTGGTCTGATGCGGGGTGGGGCTGTTCCCATGCCGGGGTGGGGGGTGCTGTTCCCGTGCAGGGTGGGGGGACTGA